>NW_021963593.1:220624-335181 GCF_901765095.1 Microcaecilia unicolor | reverse complement strand
TTTAGAAATGTCAAGTAGTAGTAGTAGGCTTAAGGAGGTGGTAGAGTCACAAATGCGACGCAATCAAAAAGGCATGGATGAACACAAAGGATCTGTAATTAGAAAATGGAAGTTATATAAAACCTAACCTTAAATTGCCTGCATGTGTGTGGATGTGTCAAGTGACGCTTAGATGGCAACTCTGGCTGTTCTAGGGCTGAGAGGAATGGAATATCATCAGTTACATTATGGGTCCAAGGATTAGGGACAGAGGATTCTACGCAATTGCTTAGCAAAGTGGGGTTATCTATGTCCTTCTCAAAAGAAACTGCAAATTGGTTTTTATTTTATGCCAGAGCATGCCTAAAGATTTGATTATGAAATACATAAAGTACATGAGTGCATAAGTACCTAAATAAGACCCAAACATCCATCCAGCACAGCATTCTGAATACCTGAAAACCTTATCAATTTATCAATCAGGAATTGAATTAATGAAACCTGATACTCAGTTCTCTATAAAGCAGCAAATACAAAAATATAATTTACCTCACTCTACTCGCACAGAATAGTTGCCCACATTCTCTACCAATAAATATGTTAGAAGAAATGATTTATCTTGGGGGAAAGAGCTCTAGAGCACTCGCTATTGTTTATAATTTAAGAGCAGGCGCTGTATTTATAAGTTTTAGGATATTAATTTCTCCACCAATCACCAAAGGTGATAATTTGCAATAAATTAAATAAATTAAGTATATATAAAGATACCATATACTCTAGAACACAAGAGACCGTATTTTTGCTTCAAAAAGATTGATTTAATATACAATGCACATGAGAGGTAGGTTTTTAAAAGGATCTTAGAACAGAGAATTTGTGCATAAAATAGAATAAAGTAGCAGGTAGGTTAACTTACAAGTCCTTGTTACAAGCATGCTGTGGTCCAGCTGATTGATGAGCACATGTTTCAGGACAGGAGGCATCAGCGGACCCCAAAGAGAGCAGCAGGTCCCAAGAGGAGGCAGGTTCCAAGAGAGCGAGCTGGGCTGTTTCCAGGCCTTTTATAATGTTAGCAGAGAAGCATGGTGTGTGCATGTCCTGGATATTTGCAAGGCATTATGGTTAATGTAGTCTGTTCACATGACCACATTATAAGTCCTTCTTTCTGCAGATGTCTGAAAGCTGATGGGAGGGGCAGGTATACCTTTGACAAGCAAATGTCCTGTTTCTTTGTCTTCAATGGCTTCTCCAGACTTTCTGTCTCTTGGGTCTTTGGTTTTCAGAGATGTCCTGATGAGCGTCCAGGTACCCACCTTAGTCAAGCTTTTGTTCAGTCCTTTTAGGTGGGAGGGCAGAGAGAGTTACAGTATATATCTCTCTTTGTCTTTGTTAAGTGTTGTAATTGACTATCCCTGCTATCAGAAGTTCCCAGAAAAGGGATAGGGAGAGAGGGGCTTGAAATGAAACTATTTTCTCTGCTGCAGTGTCAAATATATAAAAGCTGCACAAATATATTGGTGTATATATAATCCAGCAAAATATAATAAACTGATACCATTACATTACCAGGCAGACTGTATGGTCTGTGTCTCATACATGGCAATCTGGTTTAGGATGGGCTGGAAAGGGCTTAGACAGCAACTTCAGTGGCTGGAATATGAGGACAGTGCTGGACAGACTTTTACGGTCTGTGTCCCAGAAATGAGAAGACGAATAGACTGGAGTGGGCTTCAACGGCAATTCCAGTAGTTGTAACATAAGGATAGGGCCAGATAGACTTCTGTGGTCTTTGTTCCAGAAACACGAAAGAAAGACCATAATCAAGTATATAATATCACACTCGTTGATTTAATGATGAATTGATAATGAGTGTGACTATTGGGGCAGAGTGGATGGACCGTTCACTTACTATGTTACTATTAATCCTCTTTGCTCCTAGACTGGTGCACAGACCTCAGCTCTGACACAGGCACGAGAATCAGATGTCACCTGACCTACTGGCGTGTGCATGTGGCGACCTCTCAGCACACAATGCCAGTGACTCAGAGACAAATCTTACATGTGCGCACCAGAGTGTTCCAAGTTCTAACTTCCGGTCCTTCCTTGCCTACAGTGCTGTGGCTCAAATCCAGAGACAGACTGAGGGAGCTGTCTGGAATTTTCTTTTATGTACCATTAAATTTTACAGGGATGGGTGGGGATGGGTTAAATTTTGCGGGGATGGGTGGGGATGCGTAAGATTCCAGTGGGGACGGGTGTAAGATTCCAGCAGGGACGGGGGGGGGGGGGGGCGGGGCGGGGGAGGGGTAAGATTTCTGTCCCCGTGCACTCTCTACTGAGTTCTCGCTTTCAGAATCACAAAGAGAACAGCATCTCATGTCGGAGCACCACAACACCTGATGGAGCCGACCCAAACAACTTAGATATATTTCTGGTCACCGCTACTCAAAGATATACTGGAATTCGAAAGATACGAGAAGGGTGACGAAAATGATAGCTTGAGAATCATGGAAACTAAATAAAGAAAAAACACATCCTCTCTTCCCAACACAGCCCAGACCACCCCCACAACCATCAATACCCCAGATCACACTCTCCCAATCTCCGACAATATGAACATCTCGATATTACTATAGCAGTGGTGTACCAAGGGGGGGGGGTGCAGTTCTGGAGCACCGTCGGCAGCCACGAGTAGGTAGGGCCCCGCGATCTTGGTTTATTATTTTTTTTTTTGATGATAGTTGAAGCAGGAGGAGCAGCAGAATCAGGGTGGGGGGGGGGGGGGGGGCGAATGGATCCAGTAAAAAGGATAGAGGGCAGACAAGGGAGCGGGCCAGACTGTGACAGTGGATTAAAGAAGGGCAGCGAGATAGAGAGGGCAGATGGTGGATGGCAGATGGGGCAGAGAGAGTAGAGAGGGAACACCCTGAATGGAACTGGACAGATGGTCGATAGACGGGGGGGGGGGGGGGGGGACGACATATCCTGGATGGAAGGGAGAAAGAGGGAGAGCAGACCCTGGATGGATGGGAGAGAAAGGGCACATGATAGATGGAAGGGGCCGAGAAAGAAAGGGCACATTCTGGATGGAAGGGATAGGAAGGGCAGATGGACAGGGGCAGAAACAGAGAGAGGCGAGATCCTGGATGGAAGGGAGAGGGTGAGATGGCAGACCATGGATGGATGAGAGAGAGAAAGGGCAGATAGTGGATGGATTGGGCAAAGGGCAGACCTGGATGGAAGACAGAGAAATGGCAGAGGATGGAAGGGCAGAGACAAAGAGGGCAGATCCAGGATGGAAGCACGAGAGAGGGCATACAATGGTTGGAAGGCGGGGAGAGAGGACAGACAGGGGCATACGGTGGATGGAATGGGCAGAGAGACAGAGAGAGCCCACACTGGATGGAAGGAAAAGAGGGCAGATGCTGGATGGAGGGGCAGAAAGAGAGAAGCCAGACACTGTATTGAAGGGGCAGATGGTGGATGGAAGGGAGAGAGTGAAGAGAAGATGAGGAAAGCAGAAACCAGTGACAGCAAAGGTAAATAAAAGATTTTTTTCTGCTTTAGATTAAAGTACTATTGTAGCTGTGTTAATACATGTTTATAAATAGAAAATGGAAATAATTTTAATACATTTTGACTAACGTTCAGAGACCAAACCCCCCTTCCTCAGGTCAGGACAGGATACTGTAATAGCAGTATACGGTATTGACCTGAGGAAGGAGGTTTTGGCCTCTGAATGCTAAATGTATTAGTCCAATAAAATGGTATTGTCTTGTTTTCCTTATTTGTTAATTTGTAAAGTGGGGATTGGTATTTTTCAAATTTACATCTGCTATCTTTATATTTTGCACAGTACTAGGGGACATTTTCTGTTTCTGTGGTGTTGCTAATGCTCACCAGCAGGTCTTAGCGTTCACAATGATTAAAACCAGTTTGTGGATTAGGGTGTATCTGTGTCTGTTGGCTCAGCAGCCACAGATGAAGAGTGTGGCGGTGTACCGCAACAGGGATCCCTTCTACCGGGGTTGTCTTCCTGCAGGAGGGTGACGGGCACGCTCCCTTCAGCGCTGTTTGCAACCTATACACGCCACGGGCCGGTCACCGGATCACCTCGCTGACGAGGGTGGCGAGGGCTTCAAGAAACTCGAGTAAGCCTTGCACCCCCACGCTCCCCGCACTGCACACGGCATGGTGGAGCCACACGCGGTGCCGCATAGGAAAAGCAGTCGGCTGTGTGTGTCGCAGGCGCGGCTCCTCCACAGTCCACCTGTGTCTGCCTGCTGGTATTTCTTTGGTGCACTATGTGTGAAGGGACCTTTTTATACCTGTTCTGTGGTGAAGTGGTGAGTACGAGGAACGTTTACATTACTCTTCCTTATGCTGTGCCTCTTTGGTAGAGTACACATAAAACTGCTTATTTTGTTGTTGTTGATTGCACTTTTCTGTTATTTCATTAGTTTTCTTTAATGTTTATTTTGGTTGATTTCATAAAATTAAATAAACAAAAGAAAACCATAGAAAGTCACTACACTGCCACAGCCTTCCCACCAATGAAAACCCTTGGAGTCCCCCGTCCCACTCAAATAAAGCCAACACTGCCACTGAACCTTCCTTACTCTCTCCTCCACTGCCGCTCATCCCCTCAATTCTCCTATGTCCCCCTTCTTCCTCCATTTATGCCATCCATAGGGTTGTCATAATCAAAATAGGGCAGGAGTAGTGATCCCATTTTCAAAATGGTGCTAGTTGGCCATTTGTTATGTGTGTCTGTATTGCATGGAGAGGGTCCCAGAGGCCATGGCCCTACCAAGAGCATCTGCAATCAGGGAAATGCAAAGGGGGAGGGGGCAGAACACAGCTTAGTTTGGCCCAGCAGGTAAAATACATATATTTTTTAAATTTTAGTGTGTCATGTAATGTGCTCATACTCAAGAGTGTAATCAGAATGCTGGCTAGCGTTGGGCTTCTGGGTGGGTAAGCACTTCACTGCCTAGGGCAAAAAAAGGTATATTTAATGATTAAAATATACTTTTTTTTGCCATAGGCAGTGAACATCCCACCCCCACCTAGAAGCCCACTACCAGTTGTAATCAAAATGATGGCTCTGATGGATTAATATTTAAAAATATTGTTTTTCCCCCTCCATTAAGTATGTTTGTGGTTTATGTTGATGCAGGGCAGCTGTTGGGCAGACTACTTAGAAATCCATCATCAAATGCATTCTAAGGCATTATTTTGTAGGATCCCAAGAACACTACTCATACATAGTGCCCACCCATATTAGCTCTGGGCCCACCCAAAATGTCAGGTCTGGCTACTCCACTGACGCAGAGTCATCAGGGGAGAGCCAGGTTTCAGTTAGGGCGAGCACTTGAAGGGAACGAGAGATGAAGAGATTGTGGGTGACAGGGAAGTTTGTTGCAGACCAAGCGGGCATTCCACAGGGCACATGAGAAGGGGAGGGAAGAGGGGGGAGGAGGGGAGGAGAATGGAGGAGTGGCCTAGTGGTTAGGGTGGTGGATCTTTTGTCCTGGGGAACTGAGGAACTGAGTTCGATTCCCGGCACAGGCAGCCTCCTTGTGACTCTGGGCAAGTCACTTAACCCTCCATGCCTGCCGCATAGAGCCTGCCCATGAGTGGGAAAGCGCGGGGTACAAATGTAACAAAATAAAAAAATAAAAATAGAGATTGAGATTGGAGACATCCCGGAATCGTTTGCATGGATAGGACGAGGACAGGTGTGGGGGACCCTGGATTGGATTGATGTCTCCTGCGGATAGCAGGAGGAGGAGCAAAGAGTGCGGAGGAGGGTGGGAGAGGTAGGGCGACAAAGGCGATGAAGACGGGATGCACTAGGAGGAATGGGGATGGGTTAATGGCAGGAAGGAAGTGTTGAAGGTTGAGAGCTAGGAAAGAGGAGGGGGGACAGGAGAAAAGGTGAGGTGGTGAGGGATGGGGGGTGAGTAGGGTATTGCAGTAGTGAGCCGGACAGGAGAGGACATGGTTGGGCGTGAGTTTCCAGCGGTAGACAGCGGTAGGGAGAGGGGAAAAAGATGAGGAAGGGACAGGGCAAGGAAGAGAATGTGTAAAGAAGCCATAAGTAGTGACTGAGGTGTTACGTGTAATGGTGACTAAGGTGTTAATCAAATAGATAGAGCGGGAAGCTGGACTGGAGGCTTAAAACTGGAATGGCAGGCAGCAGGCAGGTAGGCTGGGGAGGAAGGTAGGTAGATGTGGTGCTTGAAGGCAGGCAGATAGTTGATGGGCAGGTAAGCAGGCACGACGGTGGGCAGAGGTGCAAGTTGATGGGCTGGTGAGCAGGTAAGTCAATGGGCTGACAAGCAGGTAGGTTGGTTGATGGGCTGACAAGCAGGCAAGCAGGCAAGACGATGGGCTGAGAAGCAGGCAAGTTGATGGGCTGGCGAGCAGGTAAGTCAGTGGGCTGACAAGCTAGCAGGGAGGTTGGTGATGGGTTAACAGGCAGGCAGGCAGGTTGGTTGATGGGCTAGTAGGCAGGCAGGCAGGAAGGCAAAAACAGGCAGGGCTGATGCGATGTGACTGGAACAGGTTGGACACAGATGGACTGGAGCGGCTGGAACGGGTTGGACTGGAGCAAGCAGGAACGCACTGACGGGAACACGCTGGGACAAGCAATGTCGATGGGCTGCAACAAGCTGGAACGGACGGACTGGAACCAAGTTGGAGCAGAGGAAGCGGAGTAGCAGGGCTGGAACAGGCTGGAGCAGGACTGGAACAAGCCGGAGCAAGCTGGAACGGACGGACTGGAACAGGCGGACTGGAACACGCTGGAACAAGCAATGTCGATGGGCTGGAACAAGCTGGAATGGACGGACTGGAACAAGTTGGAGCAGAAGGAAGCGGAGCGTAGTAGCAGGACTGGAACAGGCTGGAGCAGGACTGGAACAAGCTGGAGCAAGCTGGAACGGATGGACTGGAACAAGGTGGACTGGAACACACTGGAACAAGCAATGCAGATGGACTGGAACAAGCTGGAACAGACGGACTGGAACAAGTTGGAGCAGAAGGAAGCGGAGTAGCAGGACTGGAACAAGCTGGAGTAGACAAGCTGGGACAGATGGACTGGAGCAAGCTGGAGCAGACGGGTTGCAATGAGCAGGGACAGATGGACTGGGACGAGCTGGAGCTGGAGCAGACGACAGCGGAGCAGCAGAACCGGAGCAGAAGCCAGGGTTTCCTCTAAGTCAGAGGGCGATGGGTTGGGGCTAGCTCAGAAATCTGGTTCTTCTGCTGAACTCACCGTTTACCTCAGGGAGATAGTCAACCTGCAGCATGATTATGCAGCAAGTCGGTGGTGTCGTTTATGTAGCAATTTATCAAGCAGCAACAGTTCAGAGGCAGCAGCATCTCGTATAGTTCCCGCTCTGCAGCTCTTTGTTTCCATCACGCGTTATATGTGGGCTTCTCCGAGGCTCGGGCAGGAGCTTCTCCAATTCGCGTCTTACCGATGCTTATAGTACTGGTGTCGTTGGTTGGATGCTGAGTCTGCGATTATCGGATCCTTTGTTGGGGCAACGGTGTTCTGATTTGGCGTTGCAGCCCATCTCCACCGAGGTCCAGGCGGGCGCTGCTTGATTCTGGCCAGGTCGGTGTGCTAGCGATTCGGCCCTTTCCGACTGACTGACCTCTTCCCGGGTGGTGTGGCGGTTTCGGGCGATGTGTTAGCAGACGTGCTTGTTTCTGTTCAGGTGGTGCGGCCCTGTCAGTCTCGGGTTAGATCTTCAGGACCCAGGGACCCAGGTATGTGCTCTGGTCGAAGCCGGGTTCCTCGGGGGCTTTGCTCCTCTGTATTCGGGCACGTCTGTGGTTTCGGACTCGGTCCTTTCTGGTTCGTTGTCCCTTCAACGTTTCTTTCAACGGTCAGGTCAGATGGCTATCGATGGTACTTTCTGAGGAGGAGTTATCCGATAACGTTTGAGGAGCTCTCACTTCACGTCCTACCAGTCGGCCATCTTGGCCACATTACCACTCAATACCAACGACTACGATCTGATCTGATCTGATCTGAGGAAGAAGGGCAACCTTCGAAAGCTAATCAAGAAATGTATTAAGTATGTCCAATAAAAAAGGTATCATCTTATTTTCTTTTCCATGTTTATTTTGTTTGATTTCTATTGAACGACTACGAAACATTTATGGATTACCTGGACCCTACTCCCGGTGAATACCCAGCAGACCGAACCTGGAATGACTTCGATCTGCTAACCGAAGATACCATCACTGAAGCACTCAACAAATTCTCCAAACCCACTCAAAACTGGATATTTGCCCCAGTAGCCTAATAAAGCTCGCCCCCAACGCTTCATAAAAGACCTTACGTCACACCTGAATTACATGTTACATCACGGACTTTTCCCCAAGGACAAAGGAAACATATTACTTACACCCATACCCAAAGACTTAAAGAAAAAACTGAATGACACAACAAACTATCGACCAGTAGAATCCATCCCCCTGATAGTAAAACTAATGGAAAGTATGGTAACTAAACAACTCACCAATTACCTAAACAAACTCACAATACTAAATGAATCACAGTCAGGATTTCGATCTAACCACAGTACTGAAACAGTGCTAACCACTCTCATAACCAAATTCAAACAAATAATTGCAATTGGAAACAATGTGCTACTCCTACAATTTGATATGTCCAGCGCGTTCGACATGGTCAGCCATCAAATACTCCCGAACATCCTAGACTACTTTGGGATTGGAGGAAACGTACTAAGATGGTTTAAAGGCTTCTTAACAGCAAGAACTTACCAAGTGATCTCAAACTCAAAAATGTCAACACCATGGAAACCTGAATGTGGAGTACCACAAGGATCACCGCTCTCACCAACCCTTTCTAACTTAATGATTACCATTAGCCAAATTGCTATCCAACCAAGGACTCAACCCATACATCTGTGCGGACGATGTCACGATATACATCCCCTTCAAACAAGACATAACTGAAATCACAAATGAAATCACACACAGCCTCCAAATAATGAACTCATGGGCGGACGCATTCCAACTAAAGCTAAACGCAGAAAAACACAATATCTCATCTTGTCCTCACAACACAACACAAACAAAACCAATACCATAAACACCCCAGACTACACACTCCCGGTCTCAGACAGCCTGAAAATACTGGGAGTCACAATTGACCGAAATCTCACACTCGAAGACCATGCGAAAAATACAGCAAAGAAAATGTTCTACTCAATGTGGAAACTTAAAAGAATCAAGCCTTTCTTCCCAAGGGAAGTATTCCGCAGCCTAGTACAATCAATGGTGTGGACTTTAAATTAATTCTTCTCTGATGGGGAGCCAGTGAAGCTTCTCTTGAAGAGGTGTTGCGCTATCGAATCTTGACCTGCCAAAAATAAGTCTAGCTGCCGTGTTTTGGGAAGTCTGGAGCTTTTTCAATATCAGGGACTTACAACCTAAAAAAATACTGTTGCAGTAATCTGCATGTGTGAGTACAGTGGATTGTACTAGGTTCCGGAAGGTGTCCAAGGGAAGATATGATTTCACTCGTTTCAAAATCCACATTATAGTAACATAGTAGATGACGACAGAAAAAGACCTGCACGGCCCATCCAGTCTGCCCAACAAGATAACTCATATTTGCTGCTTTTTGTGTATACCCTACTTTGATTTGTACCTGTGCTCTTCAGGGCACAGACCGTATAAATCTGCCCAGCACTATCCCCGCCTCCCAACCACCAGCCCCTCCTCCCAACCTCCGGCTCTGGCACAGACCGTATAAGTCTGCCCAGCACTATCCTCACCTCCCAACCACCAGCCCTGCCTCCCAACCACAAGCTCTGGCACAGACCGTATAAGTCTGCCCAGCACTATCCTCACCTCCCAACCACCAGCCCTGCCTCCCAACCACAAGCTCTGGCACAGACCGTATAAGTCTGCCCAGCACTATCCCCGCCTCCCAACCACCAGCCCCACCTCCCGATCTTGATTAAGCTCCTGAGGATCCATTCCTTCGGCACAGGATTCCTTTATGCTTATACCACGCATGTTTGAATTCCGTTACCGTTTTCAATTCCACCACCTCCTGCGGGAGGGCATTCCAAGCATCCACTACTCTCTCCGTGAAAAAATACTTCCTGACATTTTTCTTGAGTCTGCCCCCCTTCAATCTCATTTCATGTCCTCTCGTTCTACCACCTTCCCATCTCCGGAAAAGGTTTGTTTGCGGATTAATACCGTTCAAATATTTGAACGTCTGTATCATATCACATGTTTCTTCTTTCCTACAGAGTATATATGTTTAGTTCAGCAAGCCTCTCCTCGTACGTCTTGTAATGCAAATCCCATACCATTCTCATAGCTTTTCTTTGCAGTGCTTCAATTCTTTTTACATCCTTAACAAGATACGGCCTCCAAAACTGAACACAATACTCCAGGTGGGGCCTCACCAACGACTTATACAGGGGCTTCAACACCCCCTTTCTTCTGCTGGTCACACCTCTCTCTATACAGCCTAACAACCTTCTAGCTACGGCCACCGCCTTGTCACACTGTTTCGTCGCCTTCAAATCCTCAGATACTATCACCTCAAGATCCCTCTCTCCGCCCGTACCTATCAGACACTCCCCGCCGAAAACATACGTCTCCCGTGGATTTCTATTCCCTAAGTGAGAAATGCTAAATAGTAGTAGTAGTAGTAAGTGCATCACTTTGCATTTCTTCGCATTGAATTTTAATTGCCAAACCTTAGACCATTCTTCTAGCTTCCTCAGATCCTTTTTCATGTTTTCCACTCCCTCCCGGGTGTCCACTCTGTTACAGATCTTAGTATCATCCGCAAATAGGCAAACTTTACCTTCTAACCCTTCAGCAATGTCACTCACAAATATATTGAACAGAATCGGCCCCAGCACCGATCCCTGAGGCACTCCACTACTCACCTTTCCTTCCTCCGAGCGAATTCCATTCACCACCACCCTCTGGCGTCTGTCCATCAACCAGTTCCTAATCCAGTTCACCACTTCAGGTCCTATCTTCAGCCCCTCCAGTTTATTTAAGAGCCTCCTGTGGGGAACCGTGTCAAAAGCTTTGCTGAAATCTAAGTAGATTACGTCCATAGTTCGTCCCTGATTCAATTCTCCTGTCACCCAATCAAAGAACTCAATGAGATTTGTTTGGTACGATTTCCCTTTGGTAAAACCATGTTGTCTCGGATCTTGCAACTTATTGGCTTCCAGAAAATTCACTATCCTTTTTTTTCAGCATTGCTTCCATTACTTTTCCAATAACCGAAGTGAGGCTTACCGGCCTGTAGTTTCCAGCTTCTTCCCTATCACCACTTTTGTGAAGAGGGACCACCTCCGCCGTTCTCCAATCCCTCGGAACCTTTCCCGTCTGCAAGGATATATTAAACAAATCTTTAAGAGGACCCGCCAGAACCTCTCTGAGCTCCCTCAATATCCTGGGGTGGATCCCGTCCGGTCCCATGGCTTTGTCCACCTTTAGCTTTTCAAATTGTTGATACACACTTTCTTCCGTGAACGGTGCTCTATCCACTTCATTCTCAATTGTATTATTTCCAGTCCATCGCGGTCCTTCTCCAGGATTTTCCTCTGTGAAAACAGAACAAAAGTATCTATTTAGCAAATTTGCTTTTTCTTCATCATTTTCCACATAGCGGTTCGCAGTATCTTTTAGTCTCCCAATTCCCTTTTTAGTCATTCTCCTTTCACTAATATACCTGAAGAAAATTTTGTCACCCCTCCTTACATTTCTAGCCATTTGTTCTTCCGCTTTTGCCAATCGTATCTCTCTCTTGGCTTCTTTCATTTTCATCCGGTAATCCTCCACGTGTTCCTTTTCTTGAGTTTTTCTGTATTTCTGGAACGCCAACTCTTTAGCCTTTATTTTCTCAATCACTTGCTTGGAGAACCATATCGGTTTCCTTTTTCTCTTGCTTTTATTTACTTTCCTTACATAAAGGTTCGTGGCCCTATTTATAGCTTCTTTCAGCCTGGACCACTGTCCTTCCACTTCTCGTATGTCCTCCCAGCCCATCATCTCCTTCCTCAGGTATTCCCCCATTTTACTAAAGTCAGCACGCTTGAAATCCAGGACTTTGAGTTTTGAGTGGCCGCTCTCCACTTTAGCTGTTATATCAAACCAAACCGTTTGATGGTCACTGCTGCCCAGGTGGGCACCCACTCGGATATTTGACATGCTATCCCCATTTGTGAGCACCAGATCCAGTGTCGCTCCCTCCCTCGTGGATTCCGTCACCATTTGTCTGAGCAAAACACTTTGGAAAGCATCCACGATCCCTCTACTTCTTTCCGATTCCGCAGACGGAACCTTCCAATCTACATCCGGCAGATTGAAATCTCCCAGCAACAGCACCTCTCTCTTGCTTCCCAACTTTTGAATATCTGCGATCAGGTCTTTATATAATTCCTCCAATTGTGTCGGAGGTCTGTAGACAACACCCACGTGGACAGAGGTTCTATCATCTCTTTTTAAGGTGATCCATATCACTTCTTCCTTTCCCCAGGTCCCTGTCATTTCAGTCGCAGTGATATCATTCCTCACATACAGAGCTACTCCGCCACCTTTACGACCCTCTCTATCCTTCCTAAATAGATTATAGCCTGGTATGTTTGCATCCCATTCATGGGAACCATTTAGCCACGTCTCTGTGATTGCAACAACATCCAAGTCTGCCTCCAACATCAGGGCCTGAAGGTCATGAACTTTATTGTTTAGACTGCGAGCATTTGTTAAACAATCTTTTGTTGATGACTTTAGCATGGTTTTCAAATGATAAATGACTATTAATCGTTACTCCAAGGATTTTCATGTTGTCTGATATTGGAAGTTTAACCTCAGGGGAGGAGTGGAGAGAGTTGAGAAGATAGGACTAAACATTGTGCTTTCTCTTTGTTTAATTTCATCTTGAAAACATCAGCCCAGGAGGTTAAAGTGGACATACCTGTGTTTATTTTATCGGAGATTTCAGATAGGTCAGATTTAAAAGGGATGAATATAGTGACGTCATCAGCGTAAATGAAGGGATTGAGGCCATATTTGGCTAGTGATCTGGCCACAGGAATCATCATTAGGTTAAAAAGTATCGGAGAAAGCAGAGATCCATGTGGCACTCCGCATTCCGATAGCCATGGAGATGACATGTTTGTGGGCCCCTTAACTTGGTAGGATATTGTAGTGATGAAACTTTTTATCCAGTTAATGATGTTGCCGCCTATCCCAAGCTTGTCCAAAAGTCAAAGGCGCTGGACAAGTCGAATAGCAGAAGGAGGATATGTTTACCAATTGCTATTTCCTGTCTGAATTTGTCACTTGTTCCAATTTGTAGATAATTAATAAATATGTTAAAAAGCACCGGTCCAAATACTGATCCCTGCGGCATTATTATTATTATTATTTATTACATTTGTACCCCACATTATCCCACCTATTTGCAGGCTCAATGTGGCTTACATAGTGTAGTTATGACATAGTCATGACAGGATCTTGTATACAATTAGTATAAGCAGAAGATATATGAGGAATTAGAGAAGTAGGTGTTAGATGGTTAGGGTGGTGTAGGAGTTGCATTTTGATACTTGAATGAGTTGGGTGGTGATTTGTGTCGTTAAGGGTTCATTTTGTAGGCTTTGTTGAAGAGATGTGTCTTCAAGGATTTGTGAAAGTTAGTTAGATTGTCTATGGTTTTCAGGGCTGTGGGTAGTGCGTTCCATAGCTGTGTACTTCTGTATGAGAAGGTAGTGGCGTATGCTTGCTTATATTTGAGTCCTTTACAGCTGGGGAAGTTCAAATTGAGGAATTTACAGGCTGATCTTTTGGCGTTTCTGGGCGTTAGGTCCACTAGGTTTAACATGTAAAGTGGGGCATCCCCGTGAATGATTTTGTATACGGTCGTGCAGATCTTAAACTCAATACGTTCCTTGAGAGGGAGCCAGTGAAGTTGTTCTCTTAAGGGTTTCGCACTTCCGTATTTGGGTTTTCCAAATATGAGTCTGGCTGCGGTATTCTGGGCTGTCTGGAGTTTTTTTTATAGTCTGTTCTTTGCAGCCAGCGTACAGAGTGTTACAGTAGTCCAAATGACTTATTACCATTGACTGTACCAAGGTACGGAAAATGTTTCTCGGGAAGAAAGGTTTAACTCTTTTGAGTTTCCACATCGAGCAGAACATCTTTTTCGTCGGGTTCTTCCCGTGGGTATTGAGTGTGAGGTTACGATCAATGGTGACTCCAAGAATCTTCAAATTTTCTGAAATGGGGAGAGTGCAGTATGGTGTGGTTATGGTGGAGTAATTGTTTGTGTTGTATTGGGAAATGAGTACTAGGCATTGAGTTTTTTCTGCATTGAGTTTTAGCTGGAATGAATCTGCCCAGGAGTGCATGATTCGGAGGCTTTGGTTGATCTCGTTGGTGATTTCACTTAGATCATGTTTGAACGGGATGTAGATCGTGACATTGTCTGCATATATGTATGGGTTAAAGTTTTGGTTAGCTAAGAGATTGGCTAGTGGTATCATCATTAGGTTGAAAAGGGTTGGTGAGAGGGGGGATCCTTGAGGAACTCCACATTCCGGTATCCATGGAGGTGATCTTTCAGCGTTCGTTGTTACTTGGTAAGATCTGGCGGTGAGGAATCCCTTGAACCATTTGAAAAGTGGGCCTCCGACTCCGAAATATTCCAATATTTGAAGTAATATTTCATGATCAACCATGTCGAAGGCGCTAGACAAGTCAAATTGTAGTAGGAGTATGTTCTTGCCAGTTGCAATTGTTTTTTGAATGAGTTCATTGCAGACACTAGTACCGTTTCGGTACTATGATTTGATCGGAATCCTGATTGGGACTCATGTAGAATTGAGTGTTTAGTTAAGTATTCATTAAGCTGTTTCGTCACTATGCCCTCCATCAGTTTGGTTATGAGCGGAATGGATGCAACTGGGCGATAATTAGTTAGATCCATTGTGTTTTTCTTAGCATCTTTTGTCAGCGGAGTGAGTAAGATGTTTCCTATTACCGTGGGGAATAGACCATTTTGGAGTCTTTGGTTTACCTGGTTCGTGAGGTCTATTTTGAATTATTTGGGGGCGGCTCTTATTAGGCTAGTAGGGCAAATATCTAATTTGCATTGAGGCATGGCATATTTTTTAAGCCACTGTGAGAGTTCATCTGCTGAGATCTTGTTGAAGTTGGTCCATGACCGATCTGCTGGTTGTTCCCCAGGTTTTGGATCTAGGCATTCAAGAATGGTTGCGTATTCGATGGTTTTGGTGGGTATCATGCGTCGGAGCTTTATCATTTTTTCGTTGAAATATTTCGCTAGGTTGGTTGCAGATGGGGTGTCTGTGTTATTAGAGGTGACCGGTGTAGTGTTTAGGAGTTTGCTAACGAGTGAGAAGAGTTTGTGTGTATCCTTGTAGGTTGGTCCTATTATGGTTTTGTAATACGTTCTTTTAGTTTGTCTGATGTTGTATTTGTATTTTCTTTGTAACTGTTTCCATTCTTTGAGAGTGTGTTCATCCTTTTTTTTTGCTCCATGCTCTTTCTAGTCTTCTGACCTGTGTTTTTAGTTCTTTCAATTCTTCGTTAAACCATGGTGTTGAGTTTTTCCTATTTGAGGTTCTAGTTTGGAGCGGTGCTATATTGTCTAGTATTACTTTGCATCTGTTGTCC
Source organism: Microcaecilia unicolor (assembly GCF_901765095.1). Lineage (NCBI taxonomy): Eukaryota > Metazoa > Chordata > Amphibia > Gymnophiona > Siphonopidae > Microcaecilia > Microcaecilia unicolor. Next base: position 319,473 of record NW_021963593.1, on the reverse strand, counting down.
CATTCTTGTAAAATTGGGGTGAATCTGTAGGTGTTGTCCATTCATCGGTGCAAAATTGTTGCCGAAATAGTAGTGGGTCTATTTTGCCTCTTGTTGTATAGGTACTTTTTTCTTGTTTTTGTTGTAGTTCTTTTGTTTTCCAGGAAAGGGAAGTGCTTGCTTTGTAGTGATCGGACCATGGAGTGGCTGTCCATTTTGTGTCTGTGTGTTATGATTGTGGTCAGAACCCCTCTCAAACTTACCTTTTTCCTGGGGTGAGCTTCTTAGCTGGCTTCTGTTTCTTTGTCTGTCCTTTCTGAGCTAGCTAGCTCTGTCTCTCTATGCTGGCAGCTTCCAGCAGCATGACTCTAATTGCTTCAGTATACTGCAGCTGTGTGGGTGGACTGAGTTAGCTCTACCTCTCTTTGGGTGTACTGGCTTCAAGTGCTTCACGGTGCTGCATTGGTGTGGGTTGGGTCTCTCTGGGTTTCTGTGTGCTGTATGCCTGGGTCTAGGGAGTGTGACATCTGCACTTCTGTTAGTGTAGGGTGTAGGGGCACCCCTGTTAGTTTACTGTTAGGAACACTTCTGTTGGTTTAGGGCTTGGAGCACTTAGGTCAGTTTAGGATTTAGGAGTACTTCTGTTTCCAGTCCAGGCCGACTAGGAGGATGCACTGTAAGGAGCTCCGCTGTGGACTGATCCGAGGATCGGTTCCCCAGCGCTCCCGCTGCGGTGCGATCCCTCCAGGAGAGCCAGAGACTCGGGTCGTGAGCCACATTGAGCCACGTTGTGGACGGGTCTGGGAGTAGACTCCATCGCTCCCAGAGCGGTGCGAGGGCCCAGGCTGCGGGACGGTCTCATGCGGTCAGCCGCCCAGGCGCCGAGTCTGCGGAGTCCGAGAGCTCGTCCCGTAGACGTCGCGCTCCCCGGCAGGAACTGTCCGGGACCGAGTCGGGTGGAAGCTCCGGGTGGCCCAGGTGGCATGGGAGGGAGCTCACCCGCGGCCTGTGGCACGAGCCCGACTTTGTGGCGCAGGCCCGGACCGAGCGACACAGGGCACGGGCGGTGGACAGCCTCACCTATTGGACAGGGGAGCGTATGCCTGCGCGGACCCGGCCCAGCGGTCCGGGAGACCCACCTCACCACCACGACACTCCCAGGCCCAGCAGCCCGATGCCCACGCTGCCCATCCTGCTGCGTGGTGCGGCCTTGCAGTGACCAAGTCCTCGGGACTAGGGCAATCAAGGTGGACACAGCGGATCTGTAGCGGGGCAGACTCCTACGAACGCCTTGGCTGCTCTGTTGCTCTGGGGGCAGCCCAGCTGCTCCAGCTTACCCCAGTCCACCCAATCCAACCTCTCCCTGCTTGCTTGCTCCAGTCCAACGGCTCCAGCTTGTTCCAGTCCGCAGATCCAGCTTCCCCCCTGCTTGTTCCGGTCCATCTGCTCCAGCCTGCTTATTCCAGTCCAACGGCTCCAGCTTGTTCCAGTCCACCGATCCAGCTTCCCCCCTGCTTGTTCCGGTCCATCTGCTCCAGCGTGTTCCAGTCCGCCTGATCTGAGCTTGTTCCAGTCTGCCTGATCCCAGCTTGTTCCAGTCCGCCAATCCAGCTCCCCCCCCCTGCTTGTTCCAGTCCATCTGCTTCAGCGTGTTCCAGTCCATCTGCGTCAGCGTGTTCCAGTCCGCCTGATCCCAGCTTGTTCCAGTTCGCAGATCCAGCTTCCCCCCGCTTGTTCCAGTCCATCTGCTCCAGCCTGCTTGTTCCAGTCCAACTGCTCCAGCGTGTTCCAGTCCGCCTGATCCGAGCTCGTTCCAGTCCGCCTGATCCCAGCTTGCTCCAGTCCGCCAATCCAGCTCCCCCCTGCTTGTTCCAGTCCATCTGCTCCAGCCTGCTCCAGCGTACTCCAGTCCACCTGATCCGAGCTCGGTCCAGTCTGCCTGATCCCAGTTTGTTCCAGTCCGCCTGATCCCAGCTTGTTCCAGTCCGCCGATCCAGCTTTCCCCCTGCTTGTTCCAGTCCATCTGCTCCAGTGTTCCAGTCCGCCTGATCCAGCTTCCCCCTCCTTGTTCCAGTCCATCTGCTCCAGCCTGCTTGTTCCAGTACATCTTGTTTTTAATTACCTCTTTTTATAGACCTCTTTCTGACTCCGTCACACGGGGGACTAAAGGTACTTATTTCATATATCAGGTTCTGTATAGTTTCTCTGACCTCCATTGTCACCCAATCATAAGGGGGTGGCATTAGGAGCTGTAATTGAAAACTAATTCCCATAATTACTGCTTTCTGTTTTTTTTCTGGATCTAGATATACTCTGGGCCATTTATGTTCCCACATAAATCTTATTAAACATCTGTCTAAGTTTCTGCAAAGACTGAGTGTCACTTGTATATGATCTACCTTGTAGGCTAAATGTAAGGTAAAGAGAAGATAGAATCAATAAAATAAAGACAGAGATAGGTTTAGATAGATAGATACATTTTATTTCTTACCCAAACACAAGTCTTCAAGTTGATACAATACAGACATCAGATTCTGGTTTCAGCCGCACAGGGCTTCGCCGTCTGACAGAAGCTTCGGAGAAGACTCTCAAACTAAGCCAAAATCTCCCCTCTTTTATACACAAACCTCTCCATAGAAGTGAATGGTGAGAAACCTTGCTCCTAATCTTCTCACTTTCTGAGATCATACTTTCCCATGCGGTCTGCTGTCGGATGTGCCCACCTCCTTCCGTTCTCAGCTACTGCTAATTATCAACTTGTTTTGGGAAGCGTTGAGATAACAGTTTCACATCTTCCGGCTGCAATACTTTTCATACTTTTCATACCTTTCATACCATCTCATGAACTCTGTATACCTCTGTATCATTGTATACCAAAACTAATAAGCTCCATTTTATTCATCTGATCTTTCATTACAGGTGCTATATTTGATTTAAAAGTTGTACCAATTTGTGGCAGGACTCATTGTTCAGACCTGCTTTTTTCAGATTCTCAAATATTAATTCACTTGCTTGCTGTTTGGCCTAGTCAGTATTTTTTTCAGTTGTTCTAGGCTGCATAGCTTTGGCCATCACTATTCCAGTGGTAGCCTTAAAGCTAGGCCATATATTAACATTCCCCTCTTCACCCTATCCCATAGGGTGACACCAGGGTTAACGTACCTTGGTACCATCCGTTCCAGAAGGTATTCTATGAGGCCATCAAATTATCTGAGTCTTAAGATCAACTGGTACAATTTGTTTAGTTTTCGGTTGAGACTTACTCAAACCTGTAGCGAGAAATGTTTTTATGAATGGGACTAATCCATGAGCTCATTTACAAAATCCCATGAAATATAGGTATGCGGGGTAATAGCAATTTCAGGTGGATCATACTAATAAACACTTTCAGGTCTTTCTATGGCTTCTATTGTATCTGTAGCATAGTGCATGGGGAGATAATCCAATGTATCTGTCTCAGTGGTCCTTGGAAGGAATAATGGTTTTGATTAAGCATTGTTATGGGCTCAACAAATAGTACTCTGATTGCAGGCTGTTTAAGGTTGTAGGTATTCAGAATCCTTAAACAGGTCGGGATTCCTGGACCTTACTAGTACTCATCATTGGTATCCAATCATGAGCACTAATAAGTGGATAGCAAGTATGAGGTTGCCTCATACAGCAAAAATGGTCAATCCTAGGAAAATTTATATTAACCAAGGTCATGCATGGATCTTGACATATGCATAATGACCTGGAAGTATGGAAGCATTGTATATATCCGTTACCCCTCTTGGAGCTTAGTCAAACCTACAGAAAGACATGCAGCTTAAGTAAGCCTACACCAAAGTCAAACAATTGCATAACAGGTTGATACTAACAGAGTTTACACCTACATTATGATATCAGAGCCAGTATTAGGGTTTGATGTTACCCTTGTATCTGAGCAATATCGACTTCAATTTAAATTACATAAACAGAAATAACGGGGAAACTCTGGAAAAACAATTAGAACAATTAAAGGAAATAATAGGAAAATAAAAATAAACCTTTTCAATATCTAGACAGGATTATTGCTAAACTGAAAATAAAACATAATATGAATCTATAATGTCCATAAACAGCAACAGTAGTTCTCAAATTAAGTATCAGTTCAAAAAGTTTCTTTCATCGAACATGGTCGAGGCGGTGAAGCGTTGAAGAATCTGGACGGAGTTCTGGAAGGATCCAACAGGGCTGGGTTTTCAGGCTGGCTTGCTGAAGGAAGTTGCCGGTCTTGAGATGGTTAGGCTCGTAACATCTGGTTCTGCGGCTGAGTAAACACGTATATCTTTCACATGGACCCAAGACTTGTGGTCCAGTAGTTTGCAAGGTGTAAAGGTCATTGCCACAACCTTGGGGGATCTAACATCATTTGGGCCAGGATAGATTTTGAAACGTACTTGTGGTGTACAAAGTGGGATCTTTTTCATGTCTTTATTCTAGGCATACACCATCATAATCAGTCCATCAAGAGTCAGAGGTTGGTAAAGGAATAAGCAAAGTAACTGTATGCCTGAATGATACATTGCTATATTTTAGTGGGCATAATCAGTGTGAATTGAATAGACATGAAAGACAATGTCAACATGGAGAAAACAGTGCTAATTAAGTGCAAAAGCAAAAGGGAAACTAGAAGGGTTCAATAATGAAAAGCCAATTTACATAAATAGCAATAGTATATATGAAATTATATCTCCTGATTGGTAGGGATTAGAGCTTCAACTGCAACCCTCTTAATACTAGGAATTGGGATTTGCATAATATATCCCCACTTCTGGCTTGCATAACGTGCAAGACAGATTGGTAATCTTTACGAAGACATGATCAAATAACAATGGTTAAGTATGTGGAACAAAAGAGATGATGGTAAATGTTCATTTATTGATGTATGGAGGGCAATGCGTCGCAATTTATCGCCAATAGATATGGAATCTTCACCTACGATGACTACCATTCACCAAGGGTTGAGCCCTCAGCTGCAGGAGGCCAGCAGGACTTACGAGCTAGATGATTCAGAAAGAAGGGTAGCTTAGGAAACAGTCATGGTCAAAGCAGAAGACTAATGTGCAGAGATTTAAAACTCATAACTAGTCCAGGTGATGGAAGTATCTTCTGAAATCACGGTCGCTGTCTGTTGTAATAGAGAGCTCATACGTAAAGTGCCATGTAAGTTCTGGAAAAAGATGAGCCTGCAAAAATATTTAATACAGCAGAATATTTAAGAGCATAACCAAGCAGGTCTAAATTAATGACATCATTTGGACAAAAGAAAATTCTCATTGGAGAAGTTGGTGCTCCTTTTTCTGGCCAGAGGTCAGTTGCAGTAGAAGTACTAAACTGGAATAGAGGCGGTAGATCAGGAATTGGATTTGCAGTCTTCACTCATCCTACAGGACTTAATAAATAGAGATGAGATACGAGTAATGCTAGTAGTTAAATCTTAGTACAGGATCATTAGAAAGAAAAGTCAAAGAATGCATTGCTAGTTCCTTGGGGCACCAATAGGTGGAGCGTAGTTTCAATATATAAAATCATAAGTTACAAATAGAAAACAATTTTTTTTTTCCCATGTAGATTAGATGTTGCTCGCATAGGAAGTAAGCAGAGTCTGAGGAAACATTGTGGTCAGAGTCTGCTCCAGGAAAATGCAGCCTTTAACATGATATTTTAAAAGATAGAGAAAAGCCAATATCAGAAAAGAAAGATGTAAAAACCATATATTTCTATGAGGCCTCCTCACGTGACCTTTACAAGGTTAAATAGGTCAAATGAGAAGGACCAATAACCTATAGTCCTCTGTAATAGTTCACAGCCAATTTGGAAAATAAAAATATATTAAATTTTAAACTGATCCTTTCTATGCTTTCACAATTTGGGCCCCTAAATTATGACAGCATATCAAGATTCACAATCAGAGGGATAGCTAAAAATAAGCTTATATATTCCCAATTAATCAATTTACAATTTAGAGTATATTTTAATACAGAGGAGGAGCCAATTTATAAGCAGGAGACACGTAGGAGCATTTCTTAAAACATTTAGTAAAATTCAAAATTCAAGGATATAATAATAATTTTTATTAATGCAATAAATGCATAAATTGACCAGCATGATATGTTCATATAGACCAGTATGATAAATGGAACGGCTTGTAAGCCTACATTGTAAATTGAATTCTAAACAAAGAGTAGCAAGGATAACACAGAATCACAGAAAAACCCATCCAGTCATTAAAAATCTGAGACATGTAATGAATTAAAGATGACCTGTAGAGAAAATAAGAACTACAAGGGTTAATTTCTGTCATTCGGTCTTAAGGAAATCACGAAATAACGGTGTTCCTGTGTCTAATTTGGGTTTACTGCTCAATGCAAGCAGTGGGATATTATGGTGACTGAAAATAGGACTATACATCAGACGAAACAATCAGGTATTTAACATCACGCACAATCAAACAAACATTGTTTAAATGAAATAATATACAATCCTGGAAAAAAACACTCCGTTGAGATTTAGTACCACTGCAGTTGATAGGCAATCTCTCAAAGTAACCTTAAAGCATTAATTTAAAACTAAGAAATGATCCCTTAATAAATAGCTGGTTAATTTATGTCATTTATCACAGGACACACAGCAACATATAAACATAAAATGAAACAGTAACCTAATCCTGATAAGTAGAAAACTAAGTCAGAAGAGGAAGCAAGATATGTTTAGATGTAGTCGAAACCAATCATTGGAATTGTGCACGGTTAAGGAATTGTTTAGGGTATAAAAAACAAAAAATATATGAAATACAATATTCCAGTAGCCAATCACAAGTCACAGCACACAAACAGAAAAGGAAAACCACACTCATACACATACAAAGTTATTGTCCCACAATACAGAGGCGTGCCTGTGTACTGAGGACAAATCTTAATCCTAAATTTGGTAAAATAAACATTTGAATTAGAGCTAATCCAACAGGCCATGAAAGTATACAACGGCAAACTTAATAGTAACACATACAATAAATGAAATATACTCACGATTCATGCAATGTACTCTCCAGCGCAGAAAATCAATTGAGAAAGACAACAGTTGGTGGGATCACTATGCCCTTCCGAACTCTCGGTGGCATAGGGAGGTCAACCGCAAAATAGAAGGTTTGTTCGGACGGAAAGTCCTTACCAGAGATCTGAATAGATGTCAGATCACCAGTATCTGGTGTTGGGTGCGGAGAGGAAGATATGATATAACGGTAGTGAACAACATCACCCAATATGTATAATACCGGGACCTAGTAAACAAAGTGGTCTACAATAAGCTCCAGACCTGTAATTTGCTATAGAAAAAATGAATTCGGGTAGTACTATATATATTGATTAGATCTAGAACCTGGTACAAGGTTAGTGGTTCAAAAGGCAGCTTCAGAGATAGCAGGGAGATCTAGAAATGATAATGTGCTAACAGTTTACAAAAAACATGCAATGATTATCCTAATAGTAAAACATGCAGAGACATAACACAATCATACTCACGCATCTATTATTGTGCTCAACAAGGGATCCAAAATAAAAATTACGAATGGCAGAAAGCTCACGCTTTGACCGCAAGTGACATTAGGAGAAAGCAAGACAAAAGCTGTAACAGAAATATGCCTAGAGAGACAGTACAAAAGTAAATAAATACGTAGTGTCAGGCTATTATATATTTATACTACCTATCCCAAATTAATAAAACTACTCCCCAGAGTGTGCTTCTAAAGACAGGAATAAATCTCGGTTTCTACTGCCTGCCAGAATTATTCCGGTTACAATTGGCCATGAGCTCCAGCCCATGATAGAGCCCCCAAAAAGGGACATTGCAAACACTCCCAAAAAACTCAAAAAAACCCAGCGAATAAGGTCCTATGAGTTGAAGAGCAGCGGCCAATGGATTTCCGCAGATTAGGAATCTTCTCTTTTACCACTAACCCCTCTAATGGACCTACAGTGGTTTGGAATTTTTCTCGGTTTACAACAAAACACGAAAAATTTATGGTGAGGCATTTTCTATGTTGCCACTAACCCAACTAAAACATTGAAAGACTATGAATTTTCTCTGTTACAACTAGCCGTTCAAAAATAATTGAATGCCCTAGTCAACCTGTATACAATCTTCAACTAATGTCTTAGGGCGTCCCTGTATTGCCACAGCGATCATCTATACAGGTAACCCATAGGTGGGCAATATGCCGAAACCGCAGGCCCACTCCGAAAATGGAATGGAAGTCTGACCCTAATAATTAAGATGCCGTCATCCATTGAAGGATCCCCTTCAATGCATGTAAGTCCAAGACATCGGTATCAAAGTTAATTGCATGACACTAGTAGAATAAAGTAGACAGAAATATTAAGAAATAAAGGAAAAAAGGGAAAAGGAAATACTAATATGGCATGTTCCTAGAAAGAACCTCTGAAATCTAATCCAGAAGTAGCAAGCAAAAAAATTATTTTAAGGGGAAAAAAAACATGTACGTTCTTTGGGTGAGGCACCTTAACTTTACCCGTGTATACTAAGGTTGCCACACAGCAAACTATGAAAGGAAAGCTTGAAGGTGGTAGAGCAGAACAGGAAGGTATACGTAGCTTAATGTTTTCTTGTATGGCTGATAAGATTAGTGTTAAAACATGTAAAGATTATAGATGAGCAGCGGACCAGCGCAGCCATCGCGGAAGTAAAAGGTATGAAGATTTGAGCACGAATATTTTTACAAGAAAAAGTCTGTATCTAATATGCCTTGGAACCACGCTATACCCCTGTGTCATAGAAACACAACCACAATATGATATCATTTAAATAGAACAATAAAACAAAATATGCAACAGCCTTCCTAAATACTGCTGGTTAAGCATTCAGCAAGAAATACATTATAGTGGACTATTAAGACATATATCTAGGAAGTAAGTAATATCATTTACAGTATAAGTCGATGGGAAGGGGGCCACTAGGACAAAGAAGGAGAAAGCCGGTTTTTAAAGGTGAAAGTCCAGTAATTGTATGTTTGAAGGGAAAGATACCCTTTTAATACTTTGTAAGCACATGGTGTAGCACCATAAGGTCTATCAAGCTGTCACTTGCAGCACACAAAATAAAGAAACCTGTCTCGGGGTTAAAATCATGACTCAGAGACAGAATGAGAAAGCCTTTGTTTAAGGGAGATGGAATGAAATAGAGAGCAACACCCAAAAGTCAAAGCAGTATGAGCAGTGAATATTGGGGGAGTGGAGATAACGTCCTAATAAAATGACACAAAAGGGAGAAAAAAGTATGCCCTGATAAAGTGAGAATGCAGAGTAAGACTAGATCCAGTGAAAGCCAAGAAATACATCCGTACATTCTTACATGCTCAGAAGTGCACTTACACGGACTTGGCAGCATGAGGCATGAAAAGATAAGTCATTTTACAATTATGGTGCCTGCTTAAGGAACCAATTTTGAGGGGAAAACCGGAGTTGAAAGATACCTGTGTAAAAGACTGTTGTACCACTTCAGCATAGAAACAGGGACAAAAACGAACGGAAAAGGGGGAGAAGAAAAATCACTTTCTGAGCTTTTAAAAGTGAACTGTAGAGCCTCCTCTGCCGAAGCAGTGCTGGACTGATAAGGCAGCTAAGTGGGCAAGCTTCCCAGATCTCATGTCCTTGATGATAGTGACACTACAGCACTTGTTAGGGAAAACCCTTTAAAAGCTACAGAAAGAAATGGCAGTTACGGAAGCCTGGATAAGGATATTAAAAATATGTGAGAAAAGGGGTTTAGAACTTACACCTCTTCGGGCAGTTTAAATAGGATTTACAAAGGCAGATTCGAAAGCCCACGAGGGAGTATATATCAAATATGACAGTTACTAGTAATGTAATAAGCTTTGTTCCGGAAAGAGAATCAAACTCGACACCACATGGGACTGAGAAGGAAAAAGAAAAGTTTTCTAGGAAATCAAAAATAATAATAAAAAAATGATTTCTGGTTTGCACAAGAAGCCAAAAAGGTGTATGTAAGGTGTATCAAGTTACCCCAATTGGTACCGTGCGGGTCACAGCCTTATAAATTTTACACGGACCACAGACATATGGTGTAGGAGTCGGTAGAGCATCAGAGAGGAGGGCAGGGAGGAGTATTGTGGCCGAAAAATGTTGTGGAGGAAGGAATTCTATGGGGGTGGGGTGAGAGCACAGAACTGAGCAGCTGTGAAAAAGAGCAATCAGTTGAACCACGCAGTAAATAATAAAGATTTTGACAGGTGGAAATGAGAAATAAGAAAAGCAGAGACGGACAGGATAGTTCACACAAAATACCATTCAGACAGAGTGCAAAGACACACACAAAGATGCAAAAGGAAAAAGAACGGAATAAGAGATACTACGCAGTTATTCATGCTGCACTATGAAAAAGAGTCGAGAAAAGTGTGGACAGGAAGGGGGGGCTGTGGGCTGAGTGGTTAGAGAGAAAGCATAGTTCAGAAGACTGAAGGAACTGATTAGATAAGAGGAAAACAGCAGTTGGACGACGGTAAGCAGCTACAAAGCTGAACACCGTAATTACTGTTTCCAATAGGAAAAAAAATGAGGAGGGACAGTCCCGAGACGTAAAAAGAATCTCGTGGATAACTGTCGCACACACAGAGTGAAGGCAATAGCAGATGTGAAAAGGTGGGGGCTGTCTGTCAGTTTTGAAGAGTGATTATAAGAACCGAGAAACCAGAAGGATTTTAAGGGAGAGCAATCTTAAAGCGTGCTGTTCTCCTAGAGTAAAGGAAATTCCCCCGATACGGGAACATACAGAAGAGAAAGAGCAGGATTAGACCCAGGGGACTAATAGGAAGAGGTAGGCAGAAGAAGTTAGGATGAAGGAGAACAGGAAAAGGGATTGGGGAGGAAAATAAGGTCGACAGAAGAAGAAAGAACAGAATACATAGTGAGAACAAGGGGACAGGGATTTGAAAAGGAGGGATTAAGACAGAACACAGGGTGGGATTGGAAGCAGAAAATGCGCAATCTCTAAGGATTGTTAAGCGAGAATTGCTAGCATAAAGACCAATCCAAAGATTTTGAACATTGAAATAAGCTTACAGCAAAACCCAAATCGCAGTCGCCTGGATTCGTTGTTATGCACCATTCACACAACAAGCACACTCTTGCGCACATCACGCAAATCAAAGAGACGGACAGGATAGAAGAAATTTAGGGAAGCAGGTGTGTTAGTTCAGCACAGGGCATGAAGACAGCAAGAAGATAGAAGAGTATGTAAGATAGGGGTCAGAAAAAGTGTGCAAGTTTAGCGCTAAAGAAGGGAACCTGCAAAGAACAAAGAAAGGAGACAGAAAAATAGAAGAGTAGATAAAAGACAGGGGTAAGAACAAGAAAATTGGACAGAACAATAGTGCCCAATACCCCTAAAGTGGGCAGTGTCCGTGATAGGGAGAAGGAGAAAAAGGAAGAGGAACAAAATGAAGGAATAACAGCAAGGAAAGATAAGAGAAAGAAAACATAGAACCTTTGAACGCACAAAATTAAGTATCCCCTCTTGCGTTCAAAAGGATAGCGAGTACTGTCAGCGTTCGGGGTCACCACTGTTTTTAATTACCTCTTTTTATAGACCTCTTTCTGACTCCGTCACACGGGGGACTAAAGGTACTTATTTCATATATCAGGTTCTGTATAGTTTCTCTGACCTCCATTGTCACCCAATCATAAGGGGGTGGCATTAGGAGCTGTAATTGAAAACTAATTCCCATAATTACTGCTTTCTGTTTTTTTTTCTGGATCTAGATATACTCTGGGCCATTTATGTTCCCACATAAATCTTATTAAACATCTGTCTAAGTTTCTGCAAAGACTGAGTGTCACTTGTATATGATCTACCTTGTAGGCTAAATGTAAGGTAAAGAGAAGATAGAATCAATAAAAATAAAGACAGAGATAGGTTTAGATAGATAGATACATTTTATTTCTTACCCAAACACAAGTCTTCAAGTTGATACAAATACAGACATCAGATTCTGGTTTCAGCCGCACAGGGCTTCGCCGTCTGACAGAAGCTTCGGAGAAGACTCTCAAACTAAGCCAAAATCTCCCCTCTTTTATACACAAACCTCTCCATAGAAGTGAATGGTGAGAAACCTTGCTCCTAATCTTTCTCACTTTCTGAGATCATACTTTCCCATGCGGTCTGCTGTCGGATGTGCCCACCTCCTTCCGTTCTCAGCTACTGCTAATTATCAACTTGTTTTGGGAAGCGTTGAGATAACAGTTTCACATCTTCCGGCTGCAATACTTTTCATACTTTTCATACCTTTCATACCATCTCATGAACTCTGTATTACCTCTGTATCATTGTATACCAAAACTAATAAGCTCCATTTTATTCATCTGATCTTTCATTACAGGTGCTATATTTGATTTAAAAGTTGTACCAATTTGTGGCAGGACTCATTGTTCAGACCTGCTTTTTTCAGATTCTCAAATATTAATTCACTTGCTTGCTGTTTGGCCTAGTCAGTATTTTTTTCAGTTGTTCTAGGCTGCATAGCTTTGGCCATCACTATTCCAGTGGTAGCCTTAAAGCTAGGCCATATATTAACAATCTGCTCCAACGTGCTCCAGTCCGCCTGATCCAGCTTCTCCCTGCTTGTTCCAGTCCATCTGCTCCAGCGTGTTCCAGTCCGCCTGATCCTGCTTATTCCAGCCTGCTCCAATCTTGCTGCTCTGCACTACTCTGCTCCAAACCATTCCAGCTTGTTCCAGTCCTGCTGATGTACTCTCCACCGCACTCACCTGCTCCCGCCTGCCTGCCTGCTTGCCAATCAACCTGCCTGCTAGCCAGTCACCTGCTCCTGCCTGCCTGCTGGCCTATCACCTCCTCATGTCTGCCTGCTAACCAATCAACCAAACTGCCTGCTTGTCTGCCTCTCAACCGCTCGTCGGCCCATCAACTACAGCCTGCCTCCCAGCCTGCATAACTACCTACCTCTGTCATTACATCTGCACCCGTAAACACCCAGTCACTACTTATGGCCCCCATACACATTTTCTTCCTTGCACTATCCCTCCCCAACCTTTTCCCCCTCCCACCGCCGCATACCGCACAAACCCACTGCCAATCAATGTCCTCTCCCGTCCTGCTCACTACTCCAATACCCTACCCACCCCGTCCCCCACTTCACCATCCCTACTGTCCTCCTCCTCCTTCCTAGCTCTCAACCTTCAACACCTCATTCCTGCCATGAACCCCTCCCCATTCCTCCTAAGCGCACCCCGTCTCCGCCACCTTCTTCGCACTACCTCCCCCACCCTCCTCTGCACTCTCTTGCTCCTTCTCCTGCTATCCGCGGGAGACATCAATCCCAACCCAGATCCCCCACACCTGTCCTCGTCCTCGCTTCATCCATGCAAATGTTTCCGCGATATCTCCAATCTCATCTCTATTCCCATCCTCCCCCCTCCTCCCTCCCCTTCTCGTGTGCCCTGTGGAATGCCCGCTCGGTCTGCAACAAACTTTCCTTCACCCATGATCTCTTCATCTCCCATTCCCTCCACCTGCTCGCCCTAACTGAAACCTGGCTCACCCCTGACAGCTCTGCCTCAGTCGCGGCCCTATGCCACGGTGGTTATCTTTTCTCACATTCTCTCCGCCCAGCTGGCCGTGGTGACGGTGTCGGGCTACTACTTTCGCCCTCTTGCAGTTTTCAACCTCTCCTCCTACCACAGTCTCACTGTTTCTCATCCTTTGAAGTCCACCATCGGTCTATTCTACCCGCTGCCACTCAGAGTTGCAGTCATTTACCGCCCCCCTGATAAGTCCCTCCCTTCCTTCCTTACCGACTTCGATGCCTGGCTCTCCGTTTTTCTTGAGCCCTCATCCCCATCCCTCATTCTTGGTGATTTTAACATACACACTGATAACCCTTCCGACTCGTACGCTTCTCAATTCCTCACTCTAACCTCCTCCTTCAACCTCCTACTGAGCTCCACCACCCCCACTCACCGATCTGGCCACTGTCTTGACCTCGTCCTCTCTTCTACCTGCTCACCCTCCAATTTCTGCGCCTCTGCTCTTCCTCTCTCTGACCATCACCTGATCACCTTCACACTTCATCACCCTCCCCCTCAGTCCCGCCCAATACTAACCACTACTTTTAGGAATCTCCAGGCAGTCGACCCTCCCACCTTATCCTCTACTATCTCTGATCTCCTCCCTTCTATCATGTCCTCCGAGCCTGTCGACAAGGCTGTTTCCACATACAATGCCACCCTCTCCTCTGCTCTCGATGCCCTTGCACTGTCCATCTCCCGTCCCATGAGGCGTACTAATCCCCAGCCCTGGCTGACCCCTTGCACCCGATACCTTCGCTCCTGCGCCCGATCGGCTGAACGCTTCTGGAGGAAATCTCGCACCCACACCGATTTCATTCATTATAAATTCATGTTATCCTCCCTCTCCTTCTCTGCGCATAGCCAGCAGATAGCCAAGACCTGTCGCTTCTTCCTCTATAACATCAGCAAAATTCACCCCTTCCTGTCTGAGCAAACCACCCGAACTCTCATCCATTCTCTCATTACCTCTCGCCTTGACTACTGCAACCTACTCCTCACTGGCCTCCCAATTTGCCACCTATCCCTCCTTCAGTCCATTCAAAACTCTGCTGCACGTCTTATCTTCCGCCTGAACCGGTACACTCATATCACCCCTCTCCTCAAGTCACTTCACTGGCTTCCGATCAGGTACCGCATACAGTTTAAGCTTCTCCTTTTAACCTACAAATGCACTCGATCTACAGCCCCTCCCAACCCCTCTACCCTCATCTCCCCTTACATTCCTACCCGTAACCTCCGTTCTCAAGACAAATCCCTCCTGTCAGTACCCTTCTCCACCACCGCCAACTCCAGGCTCTGCCCTTTCTGCCTCGCCTCACCCCCATGCCTGGAATAATCTCCCTGAGCCCATACGCCAGGCCCCCTCCCTGCCCATCTTCAAAACCTTGCTCAAAACCCACCTCTTCAATGTCGCCTTTGGCACCTAACCATCATACCTCTATTCAGGAAACCTGGACTGCCCCTACTTGACATTTCGCCCTTTAGATTGTAAGCTCCTTGGAGCAGGGACTGTCCTTTATGTCAATTTATGTTATTCTGTACAGCGCTGCGAAACTCTAGTAGCGCTCTTGAAATGTTAAGTAGTAGTAGTAGTGGTCCCTGCCGGCCACTCGAACCCAAGGGCTCAACCCTTGGGGGGGGCAGTGGCTAAGTGCAGGTGAAGCTGTACGGACCAGTCCAGTGTGCTCCAGTCTGGTGTGCTCCAGTCCAGTGTGTTCCGGTCCGGTGTGTGTTCCGGTCCGGTGTGTGCCAGTCCAGTGTTCCGGTCCTATGTCCTCCAGTCCGGGGATTTCAGTCCTTGTGTTCCGGCTCGCTGGGTGGTGCTTGCAGTCCTTGCCAGTGCCGGTGTGCTTGCCCAGTGTTGGTTGGGGGGTTTGGCCTGCTGCTGCCGCTCCTCGGCAGCAGCCCAAGGGCTCACATTTGCTCCAGAGCCCAGACCCGCGGGCTCTGAACCTGAGAACCTGACATTGTGATTGTGAAGATATGTTCTGATGAAAGTTTGTGAGTTATAATGTGCAATGTATGTCCTTTTTTGTGGGTGGGTTGCATTCCACTATTCACCCTTCTCAGTTGAGAAAAATGGCCCCCAACCCTATATTCATTTTCCATTCATTAACCAGATCTTAATCCATAAGAGAACATTGCCTCCTATCCCTTGACTTTTTTCACAGGAGTCTGTCATGAGGAATTTTGGCCAAAGCTGGAGCTGTTGAGTGTAAATACCTTAATGCAACAAAAGACAGAATCCAGCCAGGGACTTATCCACCAACCAGTTCTAAAAGGGAAAATGTAGCACTGGGTAATCTAGAACCACAGAGGATTGAGAGATAGGGTTGTGCAGGCAAAAATATTTCATTTTGTTTAATTTCCTGTGGGTTGTTTATAGATTTTTTCAGCTTTCTGCAAATCACCCCCAACTCAACTGATCACAACCTAAATCCCTGATGGCAAAGTGCATCCCCCTTACAGCATCACCGAACTCATCCCCTACCAATCTGGCAACAAAAGTTGGCAATGTTCATCCTTTCCCAAAACCTGAGTCATTCTATCCTGTCCCTGCAATTTACTGGGGATATTTGTGGTATACTTTTGAGGCAAGAGCAACCTTACTCTGTTCACAGCCCCATTGCGTTGAAGCAAAGGTAGTTATGATCACTGGACGGGACTCTTTGGAGTAGGGAGAAGAAGGGCATCCCCAAACCTCAGGATCGTGGCAGTAAGAAGCACTGACACAGAGAAAAAAATAAGGCAAGTAAAGACCCTGTGGCCTAACCACTTACAACGTCTTCCAGATTGCACAGAAGTAGGCTGCTCTCTTCGAACAAGGGATAAAGTTGTTTCCTTGAGGAGCAGAGAAATGAATCCTCAGAAACCACTGGAAACACTTTATAGGGAACCTCTAATGCAGAGCTGCCAAGTTACCTAGTTCCAGGAGGGAGACATTTGGCCAATCCTGGTTCGGAATTTAAACCCTAAAGCATTGTGGGATATATAGTCCATGATTCTACCCTTTAAAATCCAGGCTGCAGACCCGGTAATATATTAGCAAGTAATTTAAAAGTAGAAACCAGTTTCATACCCACAGTCAGAGAGAGGAGAAATATTGGGCTTAACCACTGCCCAAAGGGTTTCACCATAAAAGAGAGGGTAAGGATTTTCACAACTATACCCTCTGTGAAGAAGGGTGGAAGATGCTTGAGAATGAAGTGGAGATTGTTTATGTACAGCCTCTGGGGTATTCCTCAGTCCTGTCAGTCTGAGATACTTGCTACAAATATTAACCTCATTGTATATAGACAACAATAAGACAATCACTGAATGATGCTGCAAAGGTTTTATTTACTCTAATAGAAAGTAACCAGAGCTCCAGTAATGTCACCAGGAGTCCCTGGAGGGCTGTGGGAGTAGAGGGTACAGGGGTGGTGTCCTCAAGCGGGAGAAAGACTCTTCTGAATTTCAACAGTGAGGCTGGTCCAAAATCAAGTACAAGTCCGGTTCACTAGAGGAGGAGAGAGAGGTGAGACAGCATTAGCAGAACCAGGGGGAATATCTTGCCCCCACCTCACAACATCATATAGAGCACAAACACTCCTACCTAGACCCTGAAACTCAGAACAGTGGAAGGAGTTCCTGATATGTCCTCAGCTAAGTAGAGTCACAGAGCTCAAAACAGGAGTTATTAAAACAAACTTGGCTACAGTCCCAGTAAAAAGCCCTCAGAGGAGTCTCAAGTCACAGTAGAGAACATTTTGAAGAGTGACAACTTTATTAATTTTTGAAATATGACCTATTAGATCCGATGACCGCCCTCATGAATAAGTCCTGTGCAGTGGCGTTCCTAGGGGGGGCTGACACCTGGGGCAGATCGCCGATGCGCCCCGCCCCCCCCCCCCCCCGGTGTAGTGCGAACCCCCCCCGGCGAATGGACATCCCCCACCCCGGCAAAAGAACCCCCCCCCCGGGTGCACGCCGCTGGGGTGGGGTGCCACGCACCGGTCAGCTTCATTCGTTTCCATGCTCCCTCTGCCCCGGAACAGGTTAATTCCTGTTCTGGGGCAGAGGGAGCATGGAAACGAACGAAGCTGACCGCCGCGCGGCACCCCCTCCCAGCGGCGTGCACCCAGGGCAGACCGCCCCCACCCCCACCCCTTGGTACGCCACTGGTCCTGTGACTCTAAAAAGGGCTTCAGTTTATCCTTTATTGAAGGGAGTGTTCTGAATCTTACTCATGTGGAGAGCTATCGTCCTATTTCATCTTTGACATCATAAATATTGCTTAACATGTTGTATTCCTTAGGTATTCAGGGTAGTGTGTTGGTTCTGTTCTCTTCTATCTGACCAGTTATTTAGAGTTTTTAAGGATGGTCTGTTGTCACAACAGGAGTCTCTCATGGTTCTGCCCTAGGCCGATAATGGAAAAAAGAAGGGCGGCCTTGTCGAGCACTTGGGTGACCATCACTTGATCCATTTTTGTACACGACCAAGCATCAAAAAAGTGCCCAAACTGATTAGATGACCACTGAAGAGAATCGGTGATCATCTTCCCTGACTACCCCAGTGGTCACTAACCCCCTCCCACCCTAAAACAAAAACTTTAGAAACTTTTTTTGCCAGCCTCTATGCCAGTATCAAATGTCATACCCAGGTCCATCGCAGCAGTATGCAGGTCCCTGGAGCAGTTTTAGGGGGTGCAGTGCACCTCAGGCAGGCGGACTCAGGCCCATCCCCCCCACCTCTTACACTTGTGGTGGTAAATGTTGAGCCCTCCAAACCCCCACAAAACCCAATGTACCCACATGTAGGTGCCCCCCTTCACCCCTTAGGGCTATGGTAGTAGTGGTGTACAGTTGTGGGGTGTGGATTTTGGGGGGGATTTGTTTTGGGAGGGGGCTGAGCACACAAGGTAAGGGAGCTATGTACCTGGGAGGAAGTTCATTGTAGTGCCCCCTTGGGTGTCCGGTTACTGTCCTGGCATGTCAGGGGGGGACCAGTGCACTACAAATTCTAGCCCCTCCCACAACCAAATGCCTTGGATTTGGTCGTTTTTGAGATGGCCGCTCTCTGTTTCCATTATCGGCGAAAACCGAGTCCACCCATCTTGAAGATATACCTAAATGTTGTATTTGGCCAGCGTATCTGTAAGAGCGATCTAAATGTTGGAATTTGGCCGGCGTGGACCATATTATCGAAACCAAAGATGGGTGCCCATCATTTTCGATAATACGGTCTGTTCCGCCCTTTCCTTTGTTTGCCCCAAGAGATAGTCGCCCTTATAGATGGGCGCCCATGTTCGATTATGCCCCTCTATATCTCACTGTAATATGGTCACAGCAGATGAAATTCACACTCTACGTTTTTCAGTGACCGTCTTGTGTTAGAGGGACTTGGTGTCACTACACTTGTGTCAGTGTGAGATTGATACACAATGGAATTTATTAATTTCATTTATCTGAGAGAACTAAGCAGGACTGTGTGATTTTCATGTACATACTAATATGGTAATGGAGTTATACTAATTCACATTCTTTTGGTCTGGTGTCCTTTTCCTGCTTCCCTGGGTTTCCATCTCAGTTAGATTTAGCCTCCTTTGGGCTGTGGTGTCAGGAACCTTCATTCAGGTGTTGCTCCCTGAGGTTTAATCCCCCTCACTGGTAACCCCATTTCCATCCCACCCACCCATTTCAGCTCCAAAACTCTGCCTGAGAGGCACAGGTGCAGGTCCAGTGATACCCTGAATTATTTTCTTTCTACAGAGCTCAATACTCACATTTTCTCTCATGGTAGACTAGAAGATTCTCCCATATGCATTTCACAACAACAAAACAGAGCTTCTATAAGTGATAATCGCCTCTCATGTTTAGGTCTGTAAATATAAGACACAGAGATTGAGGTTTGTACACAGAACACACACCAACCCTCGCCGATGACAAAACATGGGGCCAAAATTAGGAATGTTTTGTGCAATAACAATGATGGGCCCTGACGCAGCTTTGCAAAACATGTCATGTTGGCTCAAGTCCAAAATATATAATCAACAAGCTTTAAGATATGTGAAGTATGAATTTTAAAATAATTATGACAAGATAAGTTTTGATATTTTGGATTTCTGTGATAAATTTGGGACTGAAGATGAGACAAGTGAGTTGTCGTTATCAAGAATATTTTGCCTGTTCTGGAGTCTATACAGGGGAGAATGTTTCCTCTTACAGCTTACTAAAAAAACATTATTCAGATCCTGGTATCACCTCAGTGGCAGCAACACACAGTCCCTCCACTGCCAACTACTTTGTCAAGCAAGGAAGGTTTTTCTGAGACTGTAAACCTTCCAAGCCCTGCCCCACTCTTCTACAACTTGTCTCAATTTCCCCAGGCATCTAATCACACTTGCAGATGCCCCACCAGCTGCCTAGTAGCCGAATCCCTACTCAGTCTGCCAATGTCCATATCTGCCTTCCTCATTAAGTCACAAATTCACATCCCTGAGTTCTGCATTTTTTTTTTTCTGAAGGGGTGGACACATTTGCATGGTGTGGCAGGTAAGGGGAGCATTACCCCCTCAAGCATTGTAAAACAGAATACCTCTTTGCCATAATCCTCCCCTAATTCCCCATGGTCAATCATCCCCCCCCCCTCTACCTCCCATCCCCTCCCCTGCAGTCTGTCTCTCCCATCCCACGCCTGTTGGGCAACATTTTACAAGACCAGGACACTGCACCAGTGACTTCACAGTGAGAATCCTCAAAGGTAACTTTAAAACCATACAAGAACGTAAGACCTTTGAAGTCAGAATGATTGAATATTTTAACACCCAACAGAAAGGACTTAACAAGGACCTGGGGTTCCTAGCCCATTATAAACCATAAAGCTGTATGTCTCTGTTGATCACCCTCCCCTCACCTGTCCACACCCACCCTGTTAGAATACCAATGATATACTTTGATGTCCCCATGCATACTTCCTACCCACCCCCATCCTCCCACCCTGTCAGACTGTCATAGCAATGCTTGAATGTTTTTCACTTATATACACTGTCAGCTAGCACATTTGCTTATTTCCGATCTGACGAAGAAGGGCAACCTTCGAAAGCTAATCAAGAAATGTATTAAGTTATGTCCAATAAAAAAGGTATCATCTTATTTTCTTTTCCATGTTTTATTTTGTTTGATTTCTATTGATAACCTTAAGAGTGGACTAACACGGCTACCACACTCCTCTCCTTGTTGCTCTGAAAGCGTCAGTGCTGAAAAGAACAGTACCATGCCACATGATATCTCATTCAAGTGTATGACAAGTCTCTTCTGAGTCCCGTTCCATCTGACTCATACAGGGCCGGTCTTAGTCAGGGGCGACAGGGGTGGTCACACAGGGCCCCATGCTCCTAGGGGCCTTGCATCTCTGCTACTTCTGTCCTCCTGTCTCGGAACACCTTCCTACTCCATACCTTAATGTGCACCTACATTACCTTTTGATGCCACTTCCTGTTTCTGCAAGGGTAGGATGCAGCAATGAAGAGACTCTGGGCTCAGCAGCTGATGGGATATGAAAATCGCTGCTGCTGTATGCCACTCTCTACTGAAATGTGATGGATGCACATCAAAATATGGGTAGAGGTGGGGTTCCGAGAGCTTTGAGCCTCCTTTTACACTCTGATAATAGCTTATGGTGGTGGGCGCTGGTAGGGGTCTGCATAGGGCCCCCCAATTGCTAAGACCGGTCATGGATGCATACTTCCTGTTGCCTTGTGGGCAGGACCTGAGAGGAAACTTGCCGTGCACTTAAAGGTGAGACCTGGCAGCACAACACTGTACTTTTCACTGCTGACCCTGTCAGAGACACACAGAGGATCTGCGATGAGAAGGGCAGACAATGAGGGAGTGTTAAGAAAAGGAGATGCTGGACTGAGGGGGACAGAGAGGGAGGTAGAGGGTCTGATTCATGCAGGAGTGGAAGTTAGTCGGATCTGATGTGGGGTCTGGGAGAAAGGGAAGATAACTGCAGACCTGAGGATTGGATAAGGGGGCTGAAGTGGGAGATTGCAGAGAGATGAGAGAAGAGGTGAGTAGAGAGGAGAGATAATTGGAAGGGATAAAGCTGCAGAGAAGAAAGGAGAGAAAGGGTGGTGAAGAAACAGAATCAAGAAAGAGGTTAGGGTAGGGACAATAGAAGTGTCTGACAGATGTACTTACTTTCTAGTGGTACATACTCTACAATTATTGTCCAAGATTTCCAGGGAAAAGTCACATTTAGAGGTCTTCGTGAACTTCGTGAACTTATGAATTCTGAGGGGAGATATGATACAAGTCTATAAAATGAGTGGAGTGGAATGGGTAGAGGTGAATTGCTTGTTTACTCTTTCCAAAAATATCAGGACTAGGGGGCATGCAATATAGCTACTAAGTAGTACATTTACAAAGAATCAGAGAAAATATTTCTTCACTCAATGTGTAATTTGTGTAACTCTGGAATTTGTTTCTAGAGAAATTGGTAAAAGCAGTTAGCTTAGCAGGGTTTTAAAAAGGTTTTGGATCATTTCCAAAAAGAAGAATCCATAAGCCATTATTAAGATGGACCTCGGAAAATCCAAAGCATATTCTAAGATAAGCAGAATAAAATCTGTTTTGCTCTTCTGGGATCTTGCCAAGTGCTTGTGACTTGGATTGGCCACAGGATACTGGTCTTGATGGACCTTCAGTCTGTCCCAGTACAGCAATGCTTATGTTCTTATGTTCAAAATATTCTTATAATCTTACCCAGGTACACATAAATTGCCCAACATCAAGTCTAGACAAAAAATCTGTAAAGAATAAAAAGAAGAGTCAAAAGTCATAGGAATCCTCACATAGATGGTGCCTGGGAGGGTTTGAGAATGTGGAGTGAGTAATAATTAGAGTGTTGGGGGTGTGAAGATGGGGAAATTTAGTATCAGAGGAGTCCTTAGACGTATGGGGTTATCTAAATGTATATCTACCTCGGGAGTCACTGCACGGTCATTCAAACTCTCCAAACCTAAAAAGAAGGAAAGAATAAAAATAATTAAAAATATTTAAATATCAATATCTGCTTGAATAACATTGAAAGGTACAACTTTGACAGTCTCCACCTCTCTTCCTAAAGTATTACAACAGAAGAACCGCGCTCAAGCTCGCAACGCCCATAGCGCAACTACCGCAGCCCTCAAGCACCCGATCCGACGCCTCTTTGGCTGCCGCATTCTATAGGGCCACGGACACGTCAATCTCTGAACTCCATGCCCCATAGGAGCGCACGCACATCAATCCCCGCCTCCAACGATCGGTTCCATCCCCCGCCCGCTCGCTAATGTTTACTCATTAATACCTTCGTTTAAATACCGGAGCAGGAAACTGAAGGCAGGGCTGGTGTCGGGGTCCGGGAGCTGAGGTAACCGGCGATGGTAAGCATGGTGCGGCGGCGCCCTCCAGAGGTTGGCGCCCTCCTGCCATGCTTACCTCGCTTACTACTGTTGGACCGGCCCTGATAAAGGGGTTGGAATGACTTCCCTAAGAGGAAAGGCTAAAGCGGCTAGAACTCTTCGAGGTCTATAAAATAATGAGTGGAGTGGAATGGGTAGATGTGAATCACTTGTTTACTCTTTCCAAAAAAATACTGGACTAGGGGGCACACAATAAAGCTACAAATTTAAAACGAATCAGTAAATTTAAAACAAATCAAACAAAACATTTCTTCACTCAACGTGTAATTAAACTCTGGAATGTAATAACAGCAGTTAGCTTAGCAAGGTTTTAGAAATGTTTGGATGTCTTCCTATAGGAAGCCCATAGATCATTATTTAAATGGACTTGGGGGAAATCCACTGCTTATTTCTAGGATAAGCAGCATAAAATATATTGTACTGTTTTGGGATCTTGCCAGGTACTTTGTGACCTGGACTGGCCACTGTTGGAAACAGGATGCTGGGCTTGATGGACCTTTGGTAAGCCAGTATGGTATCACTTTTGTACTTATGTCTTATTTCATCTCTACAATTTGTCAGTGTGCATTCAGTTTGTTTGGGCTCTTTCACATGTTTTGATGTTTTTTTCTGATTAGTTCATATGTTGTTAATAAAATAAAATACAACACATGCAGCCTTTTAACATACATTAATCAGTTTCCTGTGTAGGAACCCATAGGTAAGTACACATTACACTGATTTAACGCACACTATACAGTACTTTTGAAGAACTGTTAACTAACCAACTACATAATGATGCATAGGGATAAAATTACTCCTAACTGTAGAATGTTAGGAATTATTTAGAAAGTGATGTAGAAAAAAATACAAAATATTATTTGTCTTTTTTTCATTCTGTGTGGAAACTATATCTTCAGTACTGACTGCATGTCTGGTTGCCCATCTCAGAACTGATAGAAAGAGAAAGACTAGATCTATGATGAGGACTATAAAACCAATAGTGGATTTGATTGAACTTTGATCTAATCCACATCTTATGAAAGAGAAGAGAGAAATCGGAATCAACACATTGCTCTGATAACCTTTCCTCTATACAGAGATCCTTCTACTACTACTACTATTTAGCATTTCTATAGCGCTACAAGGCGTACGCAGTGCTCCACAAACATAGAAGAAAGACAGTCCCTGCTCAAAGAGCTTACAATCTAATAGACAAAAATAAAGTAAGCAAATCAAATCAAATAATGTGTACAGGAAGGAGGAGAGGAGGGTAGGTGGAGGCGAGTGGTTACAAGTGGTTACGAGTCAAAAGCAATGTTAAAGAGGTGGGCTTTCAGTCTAGATTTAAAGGTGGCCAAGGATGGGGCAAGACGTAGGGGCTCAGGAAGTTTATTCCAGGCGTAAGGTGCAGCGAGACAAAAGGCACGAGGTCTGGAGTTGGCAGTAGTGGAGAAGGGAACAGATAAGAAGGATTTATCCATGGAGCGGAGTGCACGGGAAGGGGTGTAGGGATGGACGAGTGTGGAGAGATACTGGGGAGTAGCAGAGTGAGTACATTTATAGGTTAGTAGAAGAAGTTTGAACAGGATGCGAAAACGGATAGGGAGCCAGTGAAGGGTCTTGAGGAGAGGGGTAGTATGAGTAAAGCGACCCTGGCGGAAGACGAGACGGGAAGCAGAGTTTTGAACCAATTGGAGAGGGGAGAGGTGACTAAGTGGGAGGCCAGCATGAAGCAGATTGCAGTAGTCTAAGCGAGAGGTGACAAGGGTGTGGATGAGGGTTTTGGTAGAGTGCTCGGAAAGAAAGGGGCGGATTTTACGGATGTTGTAAAGAAAGAAATGACAGGTCTTGGTGGTCTGCTGGATATGAGCAGAGAAGGAGAGAGAAGAGTCAAAGATGACCCCCAAGGTTTCGAGCTGAGGAGACAGGGAGAATGAGAGAGCCATCAACAGAAATAGAAAACGGGGGGAGTGGGAAGGTGGGTTTGGGGGGGAAAATGAGAAGCTCGGTTTTGGTCATGTTTAATTTCAGGTGGCATTGAGACATCCAGACAGCAATGTCAGACAAGCACGCTGAAACTTTGGTTTGGATGCAAGGTGAGATATCAGGGGTAGAAAGGTAGGTTTGGGAGTCATTTGGGAGATGGTAGGAAAAGCCATGAGATGAGATTAATGAACCAAGGGAAGAAGTGTAGATAGAAAAGAGGAGGGGACCAAGAACAGAACCCTGAGGTACGCCGACAGGGAGAGGGATAGAAGTAGAAGAGGATCCACCAGAGTGAACACTAAAGGTGCGGAGGGAGAGGTAGGAAGAGAACCAGGAAAGGACAGAGCCCTGGAATCCAAGTGAGGACAGGGTATCGAGAAGTATGCTGTGATCGACAGTGTCAAAAGCAGCGGAAAGATCAAGAAGAATGAGGATTGAATATTGACCTCTGGATTTAGCCAGTAATAGGTCATTGGAGACTTTAGTAAGTGCAGTTTCGGTTGAGTGGAGAGGGCGAAAACCAGATTGTAGTGGGTCGAGAATAGCATGTGAGGAGAGAAAATCAAGGCAGCGGCGGTGAACAGCACGTTCTAGTAATTTGGAGAGAAATGGAAGGAGGGAGATGGGTCGGTAATTAGAGGGACAAGTAGGGTCGAGTGAAGGCTTCTTAAGGAGAGGTGTGACCACAGCATGTTTAAAGGCAGCAGGGACAGTCGCAGTGGAAAGTGAGAGGTTGAGAATGTGACAGATAAAAGGAATAAGAGCAGGAGAGATGGTATTAAGAAGGTGGGTGGGAATGGGATCAGAGGAACAGGTGGTACATTTTGAGGAAGAAAGGAGAAGTGTAGTTTCTTCTATAGTAACTTCAGGAAAGGAGGAAAGGGAATGAGGGGAAGGAGAGAGAGGGGAACGGACTAGTGGAGGGAGAGGTGGCGAGGTAGAGAATTCAAGGTTTATCTTTTGAACCTTGTCGTGAAAGAATTCAGCAAGGGTCTGAGGAGATAATGAAGGGGGAGTTAGGGGAGGGGGCACCTTGAGGAGAGAGTTCAATGTGGTGAAGAGAAGTCGAGGGTTAGAGCCAAGAGAGTTAGTCAGTTGGATATAATAATCCTGTTTGTCGCGAAAAAGAGCAGATTGGAAGGAGGTCAGCATGAACTTAAAGTGTAAGAAATCAGCAAGGGCCCGAGATTTCCGCCAGAGGCGTTCGGCAGAGCGGGTACAGGAACGTAGGTAGCGGATATTAGAAGTCAGCCAAGGTTGGGGTTTTGTACGCCTTATAGGGCGGGTCATCAAAGGTGCAAGAGTGTCTAAGGCAGATGATAGAATATTGTTGTAAGAAGAAACAGCCTCGTTGACAGACGTGGATGGTGCCACAGTCGAGAAGAGGTTTGAAACATGGGAGGATAGAGATGAAGGGTCAATACCATGAAGATTCCTAGATAATGGGAGGGAGGAGATTTAAGTGTGAAAGTTATAAGATGGTGATCAGAGAGGGGAAGATCAGAGGCAAGGAAACTAGAGGGTGAACAGTTAGAGGAGAAGATAAAGATCAAGACTTTGACCATTTTGATGTGTGGGGGAGGTGGAGCATAGTTGGAGATTAAAGGAGGATGTTAAAGCGAGTAACTTGGAAATATAAGAGTTAGAAGGATCATTAGCAGGAATATTAAAGTTACCAAGGATGAGAGAGGGGAAGGAAGGATAATGGAAGAAGGCAAGCCAGGCATCAAAGTCACTGAGAAAGGATGAAAGGGACTTATCAGGGGGACGATAAATGACCGCTATTCGAAGAGGCAGAGGAGAGAAAAGGCGGATAGAGTGGACTTCAAAGGAGGAAAAACAGTGAGATTGAGGTGGAAGAAGGGGTTGAAATCTGGAGGAGGGAGAGAGAATTAGTCCAACACCGCCCCCACGACCAGCAGGGCGAGGAGTATGTGAAAAAAGATAACCGCCATGGCAGAGGGCTGCAACTGAAGCAGTGTCATCAGGGCAGAGCCAGGTTTCTGTTATGGCGAGCAGATGGAGGTGACGTGAGATAAAGAGGTGCTGGATATAGGGGAGTTTGTTACAGATAGAGCGGGCATTCCATAGGGCGCAAGAGAAGGGCAGAGAAGAGGAGGGGAGTAGAGGAATAGAGATGAGGTTAGAGAGGTCGTGGTGAGATCTGTAGAGTTGGGATAATAGTTGGTGAGGAGGGCCAGGATTGGGATTGATGTCACCGGCTGAGAGTAAGAGAAGGAGTAAAAGAGAGCGGAGGAGAGTAGGAGAGGTGTGACCACGAAGGCGTCGAAGGCGAGAGGTATTTAGGTGGAATGGGGAAGGTAAAATGGAGGGAAGAAAGAGACGTAGATTAAAAGCCAAGAGAGAGGAAGAGGGTAGGAGAGAAGGTGAGGTGATGAAGTCGATGGATGGGCAGTGAGTTCCTGTAGCGGAGAGAGGTAGGGGGTGAGGGAAAAGATTAGGAAGGGACAGGGCTAGGAAGAGAATGTGAATAGGGGCCATAAATGACTGAGGTACTTTAGCAACTGGGAAGAAGATTAGATGTAAAGAGAAAAAACGCGCGCGGCACCTAGAGCGGAGGCTCTGAGTGGATCGGAGTGGACCTGGGTGTCACCCCGGAGAAGGCTATAAGGATATGCAGATGAGCTGCAAGTCCTCCATAGCACCTGAAAGGCAGCTGGTGGTAGAGCTGGGCACCTCTCAGCTGAGGAAAGGCTTACCAGGGGTTAGGCCGAAGCCAGCATTCCTCCCCCTGAGGGTCGCCTGTACAAAGTCCTACAGTTCTTGATTTTTTCAGATTTTATCCACTTTTAAGAGGTGACTATACCTGGGAGGCTGGAAAGTGTCAGGGTGATCAGCAGAAAAGTGACAGCTCCCTCCATGATCTAGCTCAGGAAGTCTTTCTCTCTTGTCTCAGTCTTCAGATTCTGCTCTGGATCTGCGAACTGTGATCTATATATACTGGAAGAGTCACTCCACCCTCACTGGAGGAAGAAACCGGAGGAAGACAGAGATTGGTTCGTGTCTAGAATCCTCCCTCTCTCAATTCAAATTATTTGAACGAGCCAATCGAGGGGCTCGGATGGGAATTTAAATGGAACGTTGTGTCTTGACGTCACACGCTCTGAATTGAGAGAGGGAGGATTCTAGACGCGAACCTGCCCGGGGTTTGTGTCCACTATTGGAATTTCAAGTTGAAAATTGTTTTGTAAGTAATGAAGTTTTGAATATGAAAGGTTTCTAAGAAACAGCTGGCCGGAACCGTATTATCATAAAAGATGGCTGACCATTTTTTTTTCGATAATACAGTTTAGCCCGGCCAAATGGCTTGGTTTTCGCCGGGTTTGAGATGGCCGGGTTTGTTTTTCAGTGATAATGGAAAAAAATACCGGCGATCTCCAACCCGACGAAATCCAAGGCATTTGGTCGTGGGAGGAGCCAGCATTTGTAGCGCACTGGTCCCCCTGACATGCCAGGACACCAACTGGGCAACCTAGACATGTGGGTACAGTGGGTTTTGGAGGGCTCCCATTACCAGCACAAGTGTTACAGGTGGGGGGGGGGGGATGGGTCTGGGTCCGCCTGCCTTAAGTGCACTGCGGTACCCACTAAAAGTGCTCCAGGGACAGGACTTGTTGCTGCTGTATAACCTTGGCACACCAGTTGACACCTGAAGACTAATCTCTTTGAAAAAGTCCTTTATTTCAATAAGCACCTTTACTCACAGTTAACTGCAGAGCAGAGGTTTTGCCCCACTGGCAAAGAGTCTCCCTGGTACTGAGATTAGCAGTAGGTCAGAGCTGGCAGAATGCTGTACAATGCCCTCTTTCAGCCACAGTCAAGGTAAGAACTAAGTTCTCTAACGTGGCTAACACATGAAAGGGATCTAAAACTGGCTTACAAAAATGGCCACTACCTCATGGACTACCAGAAACAAAACAGGGCACGCTCTGACCCAGTTAACAGGGGGAAAAGCAGCATGGGAGTACAGCCCAGTACCCTACACCCACCACAATGCATTGCTGATGTGACTCTGCAGTGCACCTAACAGAAAAGGTGTCACACTCACAACCAGGGAAAGGCTGTCGGAGGATAGAACACATTCTGCTGTCATGGAGGTGGCTACAGCATTTGAGGCTGGCATACAGGCTGGCACAAAAGGTTTTTAATTTTATTTTTTTAGTGTGGGAGGGGGTTGGTGACCACTGGGGGAGTATGGGGAAGTCATCCCCCATTCCCTCCAGTGGTCATCTAGTCAGTTGGGGCACCTTTTTGAGGCTTGGTCATGAAAATAAAAGGACCAAGTAAACCCGGCAAAATACTGCTTATCGCCGGGTTTTGTTTTTCTATTATCAGCGAAGGCCGGCCATCTGGTAGCCACGCCTACCTTCTGTATTTTATATGTGATCTTTTATATGTTACTGGTGTCCCCTAGATATTCACATGTTTTTAATTTATTCTGATCATAACACGTTGGACATACTCGTGTATAAATATACTGGTAATATGTTTGACAATTACATCCGGTGCCATTTTTGTCTTCCACAATTGGTTTCGCTTAGCCGGCGACACGCCCCTTTGAACTTTCGCCGGCGAGGCGACGGGAAAGCGGCGATGCTGTCAAAAAAGCAGCTTTCGATTATACCGATTTCGCCGCTTTTCCGAGATCGCCGGCCATCTCCCGATTTATGTCGGGAAATGGCCGGCAATCACTTTTGATTATAAGCTGGTTTCTAACATAGTAGATGATGGCAGAAAAAGACCTGCACGGTCCATCCAGTCTGCCCAACAAGAATGTTGGGCAGACTGTTGCCTTTCTGATGGTCATTCGAAACTCGGCCAGAGTTAAAGGGAGTTCTGTCTGAGCTGGCGAGAATGAAGAGTATTTGTGGATTAACAATGGAATTTTAAGTCACACGCATGGGCACGTTTATGTCCCCAAGGGAAGTGACCGTAATATCTTAGATTATAGTATTGATATATTTCATCTGGGTCATATGTATGTATGGTTATTTATCAGCTGTGTTTACATTTATGTGAATATGTGGTATCGTTGTTTTAGATCAGAAGGGTGAATAATAATATATGTGTACACCTACATAAAGGGTAGTCTGTATCTATGCCAAATTTTGTTTAATGTATTGAGTCGTAGACATTTGAAATACTCAGCTGTTTTAGTTGTATGTACATACACTACAAGGAGGCGGAACATTTAATGTGCTATGATGGTTCCATCTGTGACAATACCACATATTCCTCTGGGCATATAATGGTTGTAATGGGTACGGACTGAGCACATTTATAACACATTTAAAGAGATAGGTAAAATTTAATGCCAAGAAGTGCAGAGTGATTCATTTAGGGTGTATAAACCCAAAAGAAAGATACCGAATGGCTAGAAAGATGCTAGGCTGCATAGAGAGGGGTATATCCAACAGAAGAAAGGAGGTGTTGATGCCCCTCTACAAGTCGTTGGTGAGGCCCCACTTGGAGTATTGTGTTCAGTTTTGGAGGCCGAATCTGGTTGAAGATGTAAAAAGCCTGGAAGCGGTGCAAAAAAGCTACAAAAATGGTACGAGATTTGCATTGCAAACGTACGAGGAGAGAATTGCCGACCTGAAACATGTATACCTTGGAGGAAAGGAGAAACAGGGATGACATGATACAGACAACAAATTTGAGAGGTTTTAATCTGCATATGAACCTTTTCCTGAGACGGAAAGGTAGTAGCACTAGAGGACATGAATTGAGGTTGCAGGGGGGCAACTCAGGAGTAATGTCAGAAGGTATTTTTTCACAGAGAGGGTTGGTGGATATGTGGAATGCCCTCTGCGGGAGGTGGTGGAGATGAAAACAGTAATGGAATCAAACGTGCGTGGGATAAACACAAAGGAATCCTGTTTAGAAGGAATGGAGTGTATGGAATCTTAGTGGACGCCGGTATTTGGAGAATAAACCGGTGCAGGGGTGGAACTTCTACGGTCTGTGCCCTGAGGAGGCAGGGACAAATCGAACTCGGATATACATATAAAGTATTACATACCATGTAAATGATTTTATCTTGTTGGCAGACTGGATGGGCCATTCAGGTCTTATCTGCCGTCATTTACTATGTTACTATATGTGTACATTGTAAGTATTAATACTTTGCCTTACTTTGTATTGCTATTTGAAAAACAGTTTTACTGCTGTAATTGCCTATTGCTCATGTTCGATCTATTCTTACTGTACACAGCCTAGAGTGAATTCCTTCAAAAAGGCAGTAAAAAAATCATAATAATAAATAAAATAATAGTAACTAACAATAGAAATAGAATAAAAATAGAATACCAAACAAAAAATCTATTGAGTATGCTAGGGTCACATGCTATAAAAAATCAATTGTGGAAGACAAAAAATGGCACCAAATGTAACTGTCAAATCATATTACCAGTATATTTATACACGAGTACTATTCAACTGTTATGATCAGAATAATTAAAAACATGTGAATATCTAGTGGAACACCAGTAACATATAAAAGATCCCATATAAAATAGACAGAAAGCGGGACACACACACGAATAAAAAAGCAAAGAGTGTTTCCGCCTTATTAGGAAATCTACATACAAGACAGCCTAAAAAGTTAAAAACAAAAATAAAAATTCTAACTAATAGAGTGCTTAACCATATTAGAATAAAAAAAAAAAAAGACAGCACAGCGCATACAAGTAGCAGCTCTTGAACACGGAAAAACAGCATTAATGCTTGATCAGCAGTTCTCTCTCTCTCACTATGGCTGAGCAGGTCTGCCAGCTTGAATTAGGCTGGTGCTGTCCACGTTTTTCAAAGCAGGAACTAGGGTCTGTGAGCCCTTGGGCCACTGCCAGAGGAGCGGCAGCGCAGGCAAAACCACCCCCAAACCAGGGACAGGGCAGAACAGGACTGGAACCCCGGACTGGAGTTGCAGCTAAGGCAAGCAGACTGGAACATGCAGAACAGGAACAGCTTCACCTGCGCTTGACCACCGTTCCCCAGGAGTTGAGCCCCTGGGTGGCAGGCGGCTGGCAGGACTTACTGGACAAGGCAGGACTAAAAGCTGCAAATGCAGCCCCTAAACAGAACACAAACACTGGACAACAAAAAACAGAACTGAAAGCTGCCAGGCAGCCACTAAACAGGAAACACAGAGAACCCAGAACTAGATACAGAAATACAAACAAGAGTCAAGACTAGGACAGTACAAGCTAAGCTACACAAAGACTAAACTAGAATCAGGCAGAGAACTAGAACAAGAAACTAAACTAGGCAGAAGTGCAACAAGCACCAACATACCAGGGCCTTAGGCAATGCAAAGGCAAGCAGAGAGTTTCCAAATGGCTAATAAGCCCAGCAACAGTTGAGGCTCAGCTGCAGCAATCACCAGGCAGCTACGGGTGCTGTGCAGGCTCAAACAAAACAAGCAAGGCCTGGCCACCCGGAAGATCCGGACCGGACTGGGCTGAAAATCTGGAACGGGTGACAGTAACCAGACAGTCCATTGCAGCCAACCAGGTCTGGCCACCAAGTGGCGAGAAGAAGGAGAGCAAGAAACATGGGCACAACCGTGACAGTTGCCTTATACTCTCTATGTAAAGGTTAAAGGGTATAGAACACTTGCAAAATTTAAATTCGTTAGTTATCATAAAAAAGTATACATCTTTACGCTACCTACCTATAGAAATAATTCCGAGTTCTGGGTTATTTATTGAAGGATGTCACATGGAAATTCAGGATTTCAGTTGACGCACCTTCTTGAAGCACTTGTCAGGGGCAGACTTCTTTGTTGAAGGATGTCAGTGACAGTGGCTGTCTATTGCTGCATCCCGTTTAGGTCCCAGGGAGAAGGGCACGATCTAAGCATAGGACGTAAGGCACATTATGTTTTTCTTCTTCATTGCAGGATGTTGCATCACCCTTTGGCGACTGCCTATTTGCATAATCCTATAGTCCAAGAAATGGAACAAAGGAACAATTCAAACATAGGACTTAATGGCACTTTATGGTCTCCCTGGTCGGGATATTTTCTTGTTTATTCATAGAAATATTAATATCCACATAATCTAGTGCAGTTACCTTGCAAGTGAAGGACTTATGTCGCCTTATTGTTGCTTTCGTCGGGGTGGAGGGCTCAGAGAGGTAGCAACTGCGGTTGAGGGGGACTTTAAGAAAATAACTGGAGTATTCCAGCTTTTCTCCCAGCCATCATTACATAGGTTAGTTATTTTGTCTGGAGAATCCAAGAGGGTCATCCACCTTTTCTCTTTACTACCATGACATCATTTCCATAAGAGCTGTTTTAACTTGGCTACTATGAAGATATGTGTGCCCAACATGAAGAGCTAATAACGCCCCCCTAGGAGCTGTGTGACTCTAAATGCTATACACCCTAACAAATGCTCTATATTCAGATTGATTATGTATTTAATTGCTAGATATCATAATTGTTGCATGAATGTACAGTAGAATGCTGAGGGGGTCCGGATAATCATAAATCAGGATAAGAAAACAAGATTACAACATTACATATTAAACATTAGTTTTATTTTCATCAATATGTTTGCAGAAAAAAGTATAAATGCAGTACTTCTATTCAAAAAGTACTATTTTAGTGCAGTGCTGTATTTCTTGTACATTCTGCATAGACACTACTGTACACTAAAAAGGAAGTAATTCTTAATTGCTTCAAGGCCGATTGTCATTTCTCTGCTGCAAGATCATGTAGTCTTTTTAGAAAAAGGATCTGGATTGACAAAATTCCTCATGAGAGACTCCTGTCATGGGATAGGAGGAAATGTCCTTCTCTTGATTATTTGACAGAAAACAGAGTATAGGGTTAAAATGGTCATTTTTCTCACGTGGAGGATGGTGAATACTTGCATTCCTCAAGGATCTGTGCTATTTAACATATTTATAATGATCTGGAAATCAGATCGATGAGTGAGTTAATTACATTTATAATGACACAAGCTGCCCAAACACATGCGGATTACAGGAAGACCTTAGGAAATTGGGAAGAATAGTCCAAATCAAAGTTACCTGATGCTAGGGTTCACCTTAGCAATCAGCACTCAAGAAAATGATCTAGGTGTCATTGTAGACAATACGCTGAAGTCTTCTGACCAGTGTGTGGCAGTGGTCATAAAGCAAACAGGATACTACAAAGTAATAGGAAAATGATGCAAAATAAGAATATTATAATGCCTCTGTATCACTCCATGGTGCAAACTCACCTTGAGTAATGCGTTCGATTCTGCTCACAATATCCCCCCCAAAATATATTACTGAATAAGAAAAGGATAAAAAAAGAACAACCAAAATGATAAAGGGGATGGAACTCATCTCATACACTTGTGACCTGGATTGGTCACTGTTGAGGCAGGATACTGAACTAGATTGACCATTGGTCTGATAGAGTATTGCTATACTTATGCTCTTAAGATATTCTGAAAAAACAAAAGGACTGGCCATTAGATAGATGTGAATAAATGGGGCACATCCAGCACGTATTTGTTAGATTATTTTTAGAGATGTTATTAAGCATATCCAGCAGACTGATCATGGATCATCTTTGACACACTCTCGATCGACAACATCTCCCAATTGCTTGGAAGATACGCCAAGTCGCAATGCAAACTAGACATCTGCCCTACCTAACCTTATAGATCTGCCCCCCTACAACTCAAAACAGACCTCACGAGGCACCTGAACTACGTGCTACAAAATGGCCTCTTCCCAAAGGATAAGGAAGCATTCTACTTACACCTTTACCTTTAGATGCAAAGAAAAAGTACAAATGACCTAACCAACTATCGCCCAGTAACATCTATCCCACTGATAACCAACTTAGGGAAGGCGTAGTGATGAAACAACTCACTAACTACCTAAATAAATACTCAATTCTTCACGAATCTCAATCAGGATTTCAGTCAATCACAGCACTGAAAACAGTACTAGTGACTGTAATGAATACATTTAAACAAACAATGCAACTGGCAATAACATACTTCTCCTACAATTCGACATGTCCAATGCCTTCGACATGGGTCAACCATGGAATATACTACATATCCTAGAATACATTGGAGTTGGAGGTACGTTCTTAACTGGTTTAAAGGATTCCTGACCACAGATCATACCAAGTAATAAAGAACGCGACATATCAAGCCCCATGGAACCTGACTTGGAGTCCCCCAAGGATCCCCCTCTCTCCAACCCTCTTCAACCTAAATGATGATACCCTTAGCCCAGCTACTATCCAATCAAAACCTCAATCCCTACAGATATGCAGATGATGTCACGATCTATAGCCCATTCAAACATGATCTAAAGGAAATCACCAACGAGATCAACCAAAGTTTCCAATCATTGCGCTCCTGGGCGGATGCATTCCAGCTAAAATAACGCAAAAAAACTCAATGTCTTATACTCACCTCACAACATATACAACTAATTTACCACCATAACCACACCAAACTTTTCCTTCCCCTCTCAAACAATCTGAAAATTCTTGGAGTTTACATCGACCAAAATCTCACACTCGAAACCCATGTGAAGATAAAACTAAGAAGATGTTCCACTCCATGTGTAAACTTAAAAGAGTAAAAAACCTTTCTTCCCAAGATCCATTTTCGCAACCTGGTACAGTCAATGGTGCTAGTCACTGGGACTATTGCAACGCACCTCTACGCTGGCTGCAAAGAACAGACTATCAAGAAACTTCAAACAGCCCAGAACACCGCAGCCAGACTCATAGTTTGGAAAAACAAATAGAAACTGCAAAACCTCTAAGAGAGAAACTTCACTGGCTCCCACTTAAAGAACGTAACCGCGTTCAAGATCTGCATGCTTGTTCATAAAATCATTGACGGCGATGCCCCGACCTACATGCTAGACCTCGTGGACCTCCCTCCCAAGAAATGCTAAAAGATCAGCTCGCATATGTTCTTAATTTAACACTTCCCCAGCTGCAAAGGATAAAAATACAAACTACCCAATGCAAGCAGCTTTTCCTATATGAGCACGCAGCTGTGGAATGCACTACCAACTAACTTGAAACAATTAATGAAAGAACTAACTTTCACAAATCTCTGAAAACCTATCTATTCACAAGGTTCTGTACTGGGACTGGTGCATTTTATTACAGTAATTAGTAACATAGTAACGTCCATTTTTTCGAAAATACCAGTTCGGCCTGCCCCTTCACGGACCCGTTCTCGGAGATAAACGCCCATGGAGATAGGCATTTCCATTCGATTATGCCCCTCGTGTACGTGTCCTTCTGTCTGTCCTCCCCTTATCCTTATTTAGTCCTGTCTGTCTGTCCTGATTTAGATTGTAAGCTCTTTTGAGCAGGGACTGTCTTTTTTCTTCATGTTCAATTGAAAGCGCTGAGTATGACTGGTAGCGCTATAGAAATGATTTATAGTAGTAGTAGCATAAGAATATCTAGCTCAAAGCTATAATTTGTGGGCTTCGTGTATTAGATAAGTGTCCCTTTACATTATTTACCAATCCCCACAATTAATATTTCTTGGGTATGATTACCTCGGCTATGGGACAGATAGCACTTAATCCTATGCCCAAATCAAAAGGTTTAGATGTATCATCATTGTACAACATTAGGCCAAGAGTTGGCATTCCTTATTCACTGCAGGTTTATTCATCAGTGCATGCTTTTGCCATCTGCACATATCCTGTCTGACTCAATTTATTCTAATTAAGTCTTATGCTTGACTTACTTAATTACAGATGAGGATAATGGATATACCGGTGCAGATCTTTATCTGCCTTGATCTATTACTACTACTACTTAACATTTCTAAAGCGCTTACCAGGGTTACGCAGCCACTGTACAATTTAAACACAGAGGACAGTCCCTGCTTGAAGGAGCTTACAATCAAAAGGACAAAAAGTGCAGTCAAACAAGATTGGGGCAGTCTAGATTTCCTGATAGATGTATAATGGTTAGGTGCCGAAAGCCACATTGAAGAGGTGGGGCTTTGAGCAAGGTTTGAAGAGGGGCAGGGAAGGGCATTTTTGAGATGTGGTGACAGAATTGCAACACAAATATTCGAGGTGGGATGGCTACCGTTACCGCTACTAAGAAGCTGGTATCGGACTTGAAAGGTCAGATGAGGGGTAGTATTGGGGGAGTGGATATAGTGTAGAGCAACCTGGTTTCCAGGGCGTAACTATCATTTAAACCACCCTATCATTTATGCAACCGATTTCCACCTGGCCGTGCAGAAGAATTTATGGCAGTGGTCGGCGTCCTCCCTACGGCTCCTTGGCAAGTCTGGGAGGATGGGAAGTGCCACTCCTTTAACACCCTAAAAGAAGAATTTGGCTTGGGGACAGGGAAAGTTTTTTATTGCAAAATTAGAGATTTCCTTCAGAAAAAAGCGAGGGAGGACCTGTCTCTAGAGCCCACAGAGCTTGACTAGCTATAAGATCAGGAGAAGGTCGTGGAGGGATATCACGTATTTATAGAGCCTTGTTACACAAGACCCAACCCTTGTCCAATGTATTAAAAAATGGGTCGGCTTTGTTGGGGTATGAACGTATGAGACGGGGGACTGGAAAAGAATATTTAAACGCTTATTGACATTCTCTGTGGCTACTCCCTTGCTGGAAAACGGTCATAAAATACTGTATCAGTGGTACCTGATCACTAGCCGGCTGGCTCGGATATTTAAAATGGATCGGCAGCCTGCTGATATGTTTTACTTTAATCTAATTTTTCCTCAACGGAGCATATTTCTCTTATTTATTTCTGCTCCTTGTATCCCTCTATTTTTGTCCAACCTTGCTGGAGGTTACTACCTTTCCTTGCTACCTCATATGTTTCCCCTGTGTGGAATGGCAAATTTGATTTGATAACTCATTATTTCAATGGTAAATCTGCGTATCCTCTCCCTTAATGTAAAGGGAATTTCAAATCCCAGGAAAAGGAAAAAACTACTGGTATATCTGAGGAACAAAAAAGCGGATTATGCTTTTTGCAGGAGTCTCATCTTGATGCCAAGGAAAGCTCTAAACTTTTGGGTAAATGGTTTGACAAGGGTTTCTTCAGTCCTGCAACCGGGCGGAAGAATGGTGTTATTACTCTCCTCAAAAAGTCCTTGCCTTTTCAATTAATTTCTCATGTCAATGATAGGGATGGTAGATGGTCCCGTCTGGAAGGAATTCTAGAGGGCAACCGTCCACCAATCAAGGTGAGCTATAGCAAATTCTGGTAATTTGGTGCTAGCCATCTGAACAAGAGATGGTGGTCAGTGGCCTAACTTAGACGTGATTAGAATTTCCTTTAATGGTTTCCCCTCCTGGAACAAATTAATATCTGAGTGGTAGGGGAGGTGGGGGGAGGAGTGGTAGGTAAACAAAGTACATCAAAAAAGAAAGAAGTCTCAGTAATGTGCTGTTGATTACTTTGAATCCACATATAAGTGATCTGCCAAGTCCCTTTATCCTGACAGGAAATATTGTATAGAATCAAGGCAGGAGGGCCTAGAAAGTATTTCTCTGGGGGTGCGATCAATTCTTGTGTTCTGTCTAGGGAAGTGGAAATTGGTGGAGTCCACTTCGCGTGCGTGATGTTCAGGGAATAGTAGACTGGTCTGTCTTGCACCGAGCAGAAACTCAGGATAACCAGGTCTTTTCCTTCAGGGAATGGTGGGGGTATTTCTTGATAGCGATATACCCCATCTGTGCAATTGGTCCTTTCAAGTCCGATACCAGGCTTCTTAGTAGCGGTAACGGTAGCCATCCCACCGCCCAAATTGGCACTCCCTTCAAATCCCACTGTGCTGCGTAAGTCCATAGTTTAGTCGGGCCCCTCTGTACATCAGAGAGCATTTGAAATAGGGCAGCCTTATAGTATAGGCCAAAGTTGGGTACTCCCATACCCCCGTCCCTCCTAAGCTGAAATAAAATAGAGCGAGCCACTCGTGGGGGTCGTTTACACCAGATGAAAGCAAACATTTTCTTATTAAGTGTACGAAAGATGTGCGGTATGGGGACCGGCACTGCCATAAATAGGTATAGTAGTTTAGGCAACAGTGTCATCTTTACCGCAGCAATTCTGCCCATCCATGACATATGTAACCCTCCCCATCTTTCCAATTCCCGAAAAAGCTCTCTCATCTTTGGCAGAAAGTTTTCCCGAAACAGATCCCCTGTGTCTGGTGTCAAATTAACCCCTAGGTATCGGATAGATTTAGCGGACCACTGAAAAGGGAAAGACGATTGTAGTAAGTCTTGCATCTCAACGGAGCATTGTATGGGCATGATCACAGATTTTTGAATGTTAATCTTTAGGCCTGCTACCTGTCCATAGTTCTGCACTACCTGCACCACCGCCTGCAAGGAGCTCTCAGGATGCGACAATGTGAGTAAGACGTCATCTGCATACAGCATTAGCTTAGTTTCATGTGCCCCTATGCAGACACCCTGTATCGCGGGGTCTGTCCGAATCTGAATTGCTAACGGTTCCATAGCGAGTGCGAACAGAAGGGGAGATAAGGCACATCCCTGCCTAGTTCCCCTAAGTAATGCAAAGGGGTCAGTGATCGTGTCATTGAGCCGAAGCTGACATAGCGGTTGTTGGTAGAGCGCCGTGACCCAGCAGAAATACTGCCCATTAATTCCCACTCTCCGCAGCAATGCGAACAGAAAGGGCCACAGCACTCTATCAAACGCCTTCTCAGCATCCAGTGATACAAAGACTGCTGGACATCCTATCTGTTTGATTCTATCTAAAATATACTGTGCCCGTCTGGTATTGTCAAATGTCTGCCTCATTGCGATAAAACCGGACTGGTCCTCATGGACCAGACGCGGTAACACTTTTTGCAACCCGGTAGCCAGTATTGTGGTTAAGATCTTATAATCAGTCCCTAGCAGAGATATGGGCCGATATGAGCCACAGCTCTGCGGGTCCTTATGTGGTTTGAGTATTAAGACTACCTCTGCTAGTCGCCAGAAGCGTGGAATCCCCGATGTCATTAAACACCCGGACCAAAATAGGGGCCAAAATGGAATTAAAACATTTATAGAATCTATTGCTGTATCCATCTGCACCCGGAGCCTTTCCAGTAGGCAAGCCCCTGATGGCTGCAGTCACTTCCTCCAGATCTATCGGTGCCGATAGCATCTCTTGTTCCGCCCCCCTCAGACAAGGCATTTCTACGTTATTCAAAAAAAGTCTGAATAGCGTCCTCATTCACCCTCTCTTCTGGCTGATAATTTTCTGGTAGTATGCGGTAAAGATTCTCCTAATGTCTGCTATTTGATCCCAAACCTGCCCATCATCTGATCTCACTCTACTAATCATATTTCGATTCTTAAACTGCTTTAATTTATAAGCTAGTATTTTACCTGCCTTATTACTAAACTCATAATATTCCTGTTGTGTCCGCTGCATCTGCTCCTTAATAATCTGAAGTTCCAGATCTAAAAGCTGTACTCTGGTTTTATCTATTTCCTCGTGCTGACTGGACGTAGTCAGATTTTGTTTAGCCAGCGGCTCTAAATGTTGTAAAGTGTGTCTCAAAGTTCTTTCTTTTTCCCTGCGATCCTTCTGTAAGTGGGATTGCAATGAGATCATAGACCCCCTAATCACCACCTTCAAGCTCTCCCATAGAATCTCTGATGATGTTCCCGGGATATCATTAAATTGTAAGAATTCCCTAAGTTCTCCTGTGATGCGCTGAACATTTTTAGGGTCATCCAGCACTCCATCAGGGATCTGCCATCTCTTATGCCTGTCATTCACTGGGAAGCCCCAAAGTGTTAGAGAGCGGGGAGCATGGTCTGACCAGGTCCGTGTGTGGATCTCTGCAGATTCTGCCTGTAGGGCCACTCCCGCGCTTCCCATCCACATATCTATTCTCGAGTAGGTGTCATGTGGGGCAGAATAACAGGTATAATCCCTTTCCCTACCATGTAGTAGTCTCCATATGACTACCATGCCCCATTGATTCAGAAATTGGATCAGCCTGTCACGATCTGGTTGAGCATAGCTAGCTATCCCTTTTCAGTTGTCTAACCGCGGGTCCATCGTCAAATTCAAGTCCCCTCCAATCAAGATTTCCCCCTGCACGTATCGTGAAAGCTGGGTACTTGGAGATTCATAAAATTCACCCTGTGAGTGATTGGGGGCATAAATATTTAGTAAGGTATATGTGTGCTCCCCCAAGGTCAATATCACCAGCACAAATCTCCCCCCGGGATCCTTCTTCACAGCCTGTATCTCCCAGTTACGTCCTTGCTTCAAGAATATTCCTACTCCCGCTGTTTTTACAGGTTGCCTATTAGAGGCCAAAAATTGGTGTGGGTACTTGGCATGTTGCACTAAGTGTTCATGTCGAAGCAGCAGATGCGTCTCTTGAACAAATAGTACATCCGCATCTACTCTCAATGCCCCCCGAAACAACCTTTTACGCTTTATAGGGGAATTGAGACCACGAGCATTAAACGATAAGCAGGTAAGCTCT
Source organism: Microcaecilia unicolor (assembly GCF_901765095.1). NCBI lineage: Eukaryota > Metazoa > Chordata > Amphibia > Gymnophiona > Siphonopidae > Microcaecilia > Microcaecilia unicolor. The sequence continues at coordinate 277,921 of NW_021963593.1, read as the reverse complement.
GTCATGGTGGCTTAATATATCTCACCCGAAGATCCAGCTTAGGGAGCCCCCCCTGCCTACAGTGCCTGGGTATAATACTGGCAATGTCCTGAGATACCCCATATCCCACCCCCACCCTCCACCCTTGTCTAAACGATGGGTCAATTTGATCCCACCACAAAATTGTGAGAACGGTGACCTACCACACCCAGATTATGTTCCATACTTCCCCAAACATTTATATACATCCACCATCTTATCGCCTATAACTTCCCCCAACTTGAAAACCCATATTCATACAGATCACAGCATCAGCTTATGTAATAACAAAACTCAAGTTACCAAAGTCAAGTAACATTATTTTGTGATAATGGTAGTTTCCTTTCGGAATGCTGTCTGGTAAGGCGTCCCTTGCCTCTCGCCACTCTTGTCTACCGCTGTCTCACTGGTTGTGAGGTCGCCTCCGATCTACCATGCTCCTTCGTGTCCTCCATAGGCGCCTCTACCTCAGGCCATGTTGCACGTGCTTCCTCAACATCTGATACCTGGCTCCATTTTCCATCTTGGTTATACGCAAGAGCAAACGGATGCTGCCATCTATAAGTAATCCCTTTGTCATGCAAATATCTGGTAAAATTCTTCAACTCCGCTCGTCTCTTTAAGGTGACTGGGGCGAGATCCTGATACAGTTCAATAGGGAAGGAGTCCCACTGCAGCGCTTCTGTTTTCCTGGCCTCACGGAGAATCGATTCTTTTACTTTATATTCTGAAAAGCAAGCAATGATGTCTGGAGGCACATTATTTTTCATTCGCGCCAGTGTTCTATGCGCTCTGTCCACTTTAATCGTTTCAGGAGCCACTTCATGGCCTTCCACCGATAACAGCATGCTCGCTATTTGTTGTGTTACCCTCTCACAGTTCAGGTATCCTGCCTGCTCCGGTATGCCCCTAATGCGAATACTGGATCTCCTTCCCCTGTTTTCCAGATCTTCTATTTTGTCACTGAGCGATCTGTATTGCGCCTGTTGCTCCTTCAATGCTGCTTCCACACTGCTCAGAGCATCCTGCTGAATCTCCACGTGGTCATCTAGCTCATCCACCCGACGGCCCATTTCTGTTATTTCGCCTCGCAATTCAGCTGCAAGGGTCACGAAATCGTCGCGGACCCCCTTGATATCTGTTCGGATCACATCGAGTAAAGCCCAGAAGTCTTTCGCCATAAGTTCACTCTCCATTGCACTCTCGTCGGGTGGTACATTTTGGCCTGCCGTGGTATTTATACCTTGCTCCTCTACAGGCACCATCTTGTCCGCCATCTGCTGTGGCCGATACGAGAATTCTTTGAGGGATTTACGGGATCCCGCAGTCTCTTTTCCAGCCATCCCTGCGTCCCGCAGATCTTCTACACTCGTGCATCGGGTCTGCACTTTCCAATATTGCCCAGGGTGGTTATATAGGATCGATCTTCGTTGCTGGTGTGTGGAGCTGTTCTCTCACACCACCATTGCTCAGCGTGACGTCCACTTTATTACTATCATTTAATCCAAAACTCTCTGTTATAATAAATGTATGTTCCCCTCTATTTCCCATATCCACGATGAATTGTAAGCCACATTGAGCCCGCAAAAAGGTGGGATAATGTGGGATACAAATGCAATAAAATAAAAATAAATTTACCTGCAACGCTTAATTAAACTATGGATTTAGTTGCTGGAGGATGTGGTCAAAGCAGCTAATATAGAGGGATTCAAAAGAGGTTTGAAAGTTTCTGGAGGAAAAGCCCATAAATAGACTTGGGGGTTCCATTGTTCATCACTGGAAAATGAAGATCTGATTTTTGGGATCTGCCTGGCACTTGTGACCAGATCGGCCACTGTTGGAGACTCGATGGAGCGGTTACCAGAATTGCACACAATATTTGAGGTGCGATACAAAGGCATTATAACGTCCTCATTTTTGTTTTCCATTCCTTTCCTAATAATACCTAACATTCTATTTGCTTTCTTAGCCATAGCAGCACACTGAGCAGAAGGTTTCAACGTGTCATCAACGACGACACCTAGATCCCTTTCTTGGTCCGTGACTCCTAATGTGGAACCTTGCATGACGTAGCTATAATTCGGTTTCCTCTTTCTCACATATATCACTTTGCACTTGCTCACGTTAAACATCATCTGCCATTTGGATGCCCAGTATCATAAGGTCCTCTTGCAATTTTTCAAAATTCTCTTGCAATTTAACAACTTTGAATAACTTTGTGTCATCAGCAAATTTAATTACCTCACTAGTGATTCCCATATCTAGATCATTTATGAATATGTTAAAAAGCAACGGTCCCAGCACAGACCCCTGTGGAACCCCACTATCTACCCTTCTCCATTGAGAATACTGACTATTTAAACCTAGTCTCTGCTTTCTACATTTTAACCAGTTTCTTTTTTAATATCGTTTGTATTAAAGTTTCATAAACAACCACACAATGAAAACCATATGACTGTCAAGAACAAAGTCAGTGTCTCTATAGTACAAATCCAAATGAACCCCCCAAACTCCCCCATCATCCCTCTCCTCCCATCCCTTAGTCCAGACCACTTCTTAACTATTGTTGGATCAAACACGTGAAGAAGAGAATGAAGAGAAACAGATATGTGTTCTGCCTTTTTCATCTTTGGCTAAATATGTAGTGCGATCAATTATGACCCACTTGCATATCCTAAAGATGGACGCAGTGTTCGAAAACAAACCTATAATTGCTTTCTCTAGAGCTAGGAATATAGGAGAATTGTTATCCAAGAAAAAGAGGAAAGAATCATTAGGGAGAGGCAAGGTGCCTCACCACAATTGCTGTTGGCACTTCCAATGGTGCTCGCAGTCACTGTTGGGACCAACATGGATGGATCCACAGACTACACAGGTCATTAAATCTCGCTGGATTACAGATTGTTCAACCTCGATGATAATATACATTATTCAATGTCTATGTGATAAAATGTATATTGATAGAAGTAAGCATGCAGTAAAATTACATTTAAATGAAGTCGCAAATTATGACTGTAAAGATGGAAGCGCCGTTGGTTTAACATTGGATTGAATATGACCATCAAATTTCAGATCTCCGTTGGAGAATTATAGATTGTATTAGAGTGGAGTGGGAGGGAGGTAATATAGAGAAACTATTGAATTTCAGAGAGCAGTATTGGATCTTTTCCTTAAATGCTGTAAATCTAGGAGGACTGAATCGTGAAATCGAGTGGATGACATCGCTGTGATATGATTGGATGATGAAGTCAGTCCTTTGAGCGTGATTGGTGCTCCTTTTCAGAACAGCTGATGAAATTTAAACTTCAAGTAAATAAATGCTGAGACATTGCGGTAATAGTCCTCCACCATAATACCTGTACAGTTGGCAATGCTGTGCAAGGACCCTGAACTATTCATGACCTTGTACGTACACAATCTGATAGCCTAAGCAAGTCAGTACATATAACTCATTGCAGCTGGTCTCACCCAGCTGCCATAAGGATTCGTAGTGACACACATGATACCACCATCTGCTATACAGACGTGGAGGAGCATGTTTGAAAGGGACATCCAAGTTGCAATTTGCAAAACAGCAAAATCCAGGGGCGGGGAAACCCGAAAATACCGTCAGAGACATCCAAATCCTTAAATCCCTAGAAATGGACGTTTCTGACTTTCAGCGATTTTCGAAACCAAAGACGGCCAAATGCAAGCCATTAGGTTGTGGGAGGAGCCAGCATTTGTAGTGCACTGGTCCCCCTGACATGCCAGGACACCAACCGGGCACCCTAGGGGGCACTGCAGTGGACTTCATAAATTGCTCACAGGAACATAGCTCCCTTACCTTGTGGGCTGAGTCCCCCCCAAAACCCACTACCTACAACTGTGCACCACTACCATAGTCCTTACGGGTGAAGGGGGGCACCTAGATGTGGGTACAGTGGGTTTGTGGTGGGTTATGGAGGGATCGATGTTTCCTCCACAAATGTAATAGGTGGGGGGAGGAGGTGGATGGGCCTGGGTTTGCCTGCCTGAAGTGCACTGTACTCACTAAAACTGCTCCGGGGACCTGCATACTGCTGTGATAAGTACATAAGTACATAAGTAATGCCATACTGGGAAAAGACCAAGGGTCCATCGAGCCCAGCATCTTGTCCACGACAGCGGCCAATCTAGGCCAAGGGCACCTGGCAAGCTTCCCAAACATACAAACATTCTATACATGTTATTCCTGAAATTGTGGATTTTTCCCAAGTCCATTTAGTAGCGGTTTATGGACTTGTCCTTTAGAAAACCGTCCAACCCCTTTTTAAACTCTGCTAAGCTAACCGCCTTCACCACTTTCTCCGGCAACGAATTCCAGAGTTTAATTATACGTTGGGTGAGGAAAACCTTTCTCCGATTTGTTTTAAATTTACTACACTGTAGTTTCATCGCATGCCCCCTAGTCCTAGTATTTTTGGAAAGCGTGAACAGACGCTTCACATCCACCTGTTCCACTCCACTCATTATTTTATATACCTCTATCATGTCTCCCCTCAGCCGTCTCTTCTCCAAGCTGAATAGCCCTAGCCTCCTTAGTCTTTCTTCATAGGGAAGTCATCCCATCCCCGCTATCATTTTAGTCGCCCTTCGCTGCACCTTTTCCAATTCTACTATATCTTTCTTGAGATGCGGCGACCAGAATTGAACACAATACTCAAGGTGCGATCGCACCATGGAGCGATACAACGGCATTATAACATCCTCACACCTGTTTTCCATACCTTTCCTAATAATACCCAACATTCTATTCGCTTTCTTAGCCACAGCAGCACACTGAGCAGAAGGTTTCAGCGTATTATCGACGACGACACCCAGATCCCTTTCTTGGTCCGTAACTCCTAACGTGGAACCTTGCATGACGTAGCTATAATTCGGGTTCTTTTTTCCCACATGCATCACCTTGCACTTGCTCACATTAAACGTCATCTGCCATTTAGCCGTCCAGTCTCCCAGTCTCGTAAGGTCCTCTTGTAATTTTTCACAATCCTGTCGCGAGTTAACGACTTTGAATAACTTTGTGTCATCAGCAAATTTAATTACCTCGCTAGTTACTCCCATCTCTAAATCGTTTATAAATATATTAAAAAGCAGCGGTCCTAGCAAAGACCCCTGAGGAACCCCACTAACTACCCTTCTCCATTGTGAATACTGCCCATTTAACCCCACTCTCTGTTTCCTATCCTTCAACCAGTTTTTAATCCACAATAGGACATTTCCTCCTATCCCATGACCCTCCAATTTCCTCTGTAGCCTTTCATGAGGTACCTTGTCAAACGCCTTTTGAAAATCCAGATACACAATATCAACCAGTTCCCCTTTGTCCACATGTTTGTTTACTGCTTCAAAGAATTGAAGTAAATTGGTCAGGCAAGATTTCCCCACACAAAAGCCGTGCTGACTTGGTCTCAGTAATCCATGTCCTCGGATGTGCTCTGTAATGTTGTTTTTAATAATAGCCTCTACCATTTTCCCTGGCACTGACGTCAGACTCACCGGTCTATAATTTCCCGGATCTCCCCTGGAACCTTTTTTAAAAATCGGCGTTACATTGGCCACCCTCCAATCTTCCGGTACCACGCTCGATTTTAAGGATAAGTTGCATATCACTAGCAGTAGCTCCGCAAGCTCGTTTTTAGTTCTATCAGTACTCTAGGATGAATACCATCCGGTCCAGGAGATTTGCTACTCTTCAGTTTGCTGAACTGCCCCATTACGTCCTCCAGGTTTACCATGAAGTCAGTAAGTTTCTCCGACTCGTCCGCTTGAAATACCATTTCCGACACCGGTATCCCACCCAAATCTTCCTCAGTGAAGACCGAAGCAAAGAATTCATTCAGTCTCTCCGCTACGTCTTCCTTGATCGCCCCTTTTACCCCTCGGTCATCCAGCGGCCCAACCGATTCTTTTGCCGGCTTCCTGCTTTTAATATACCGAAAACATTTTTTACTATGTTTTTTTGCCTCTAATGCTATCTTTTTTTCGTAATCCCTCTTGGCCTTCTTTATCTGCGCCTTGCATTTGCTTTGACACTCCTTATGCTGCTTCTTGTTATTTTCAGATGGTTCCTTCTTCCATTTTCTGAAGGCGTTTCTTTTAGCCCTAATAGCTTCCTTCACCTCACTTTTCAACCAGGCCGGCTGTCTTTTGGACTTCCGTCTTTCTTTTCTAATTCGCGGAATATGTATGGCCGGGGCCTCCAGGATGGTATTTTTGAACAGCGTCCACGCCTGTTGTACAGTTTTTACTCTCTCAGTTGCCCCCCTAAGTTTTTTTTTTTACCGTTCTTCTCATTTTATCATAGTCTCCTTTTTTAAAGTTAAACGCTAATGTATTTGACTTTCTGTGTACAGTTACTTCAAGGTCGATATCAAAACTGATCATATTATGATCACTGTTATCAAGCGGCCCCAGTACCATAACGTTCCTCACCAGATCATGCGCTCCACTAAGGACCAAGTCTAGAATTTTTCCTTCTCTCGTCGGCTCCTGTACCAGCTGCTCCATAAAGCTGTCCTTGATTTCATCAAGGAATTGTACCTCTGTAGCGTGTCCCGATGTTACATTTACCCAGTCTATATTTGGATAATTGAAGTCACCCATTATTATCACATTGCCCATTTTGTTCGCGTCTCTGATTTCTTTTATCATTTCTGCGTCTACCTGCTCATCCTGGCGAGGCGGACGGTAGTACACTCCTATCACCGTTTTTTCCCCTTTTATACATGGAATTTCAACCCACAATGATTTCAAAGGTGTGATTTGTGTCCTGCTGAATTTGTACTCTATCTGAGTCAAGGCTCTCATTGATATACAATGCTACCCCTCCACCAGTCCGGTCCATCCTATCACTACGATATACTTTGTACCCCGGTATGACAGTGTCCCACTGGTTATCCTCCTTCCACCAGGTCTCAGTAATGCCTATTATATCCAATTTTTCATTTAGTGCAATATATTCCAACTCTCCCATCTTACTTCTTAGACTCCTAGCATTTGCATATAGACATTTCAGAGTATGTTTGTTGTTCCTATTTGCATGATGCTTAGTACCTGACACTATTGATTTGCCATCTTTTGTCTGATCTTTAGTTGTATTTAAGGGCACCTGTCCTACCACGGTCTGTTGTGCAACCTCACTATCCAGAAACCCTATCTTCCCTGTTTGTGAGGTATCTTTGCAAGATACCTTTTCCCGAACCATGCGCTTTTGAGCGACTGTCGGCCTTCCCCCCATTTCTAGTTTAAAAGCTGCTCTATCTCCTTTCGGAATAGGCTCCCCCTTCCCCAGAATGTTGCCCAGTTCCTAACAAATCTAAAACCCTCCTCCCTGCACCATCGTCTCATCCACGCATTGAGACTCTGGAGCTCTGCCTGTCTCTTGGGCCCTGCGCGTGGAACAGGTAGCATTTCAGAAAATGCTACCCTAGAGGATCTGGATTTGAGCTTTCTACCTAAGAGCCTAAATTTGGCTTCCAGAACCTCTCTCCCACATTTACCTATGTCATTGGTACCCACATGTACCAAGACAGCGGACTCCTCCCCAGCACTATCTAAAATCCTATCTAGGTGACGAGTGAGGTCCGCCACCTTCGCACCAGGCAGGCAAGTCACCAGGCGATCCTCACATCCACCAGCCACCCAGCTATCTATATGCCTAATGATCGAATCACCAACTACAACAGCTGTCCTAACCTTTCCCTCCCGGGCAGCACTTGGAGACATATCCTCGGTGCGAGAGGATAGTACATCCCCTGGTGGGCAGGTCCTGGCTACAGGAGTACTTCCTACTTCACCAGGGTGATGCTCTCCTTCTAGGAGACCTCCCTCCTCCAAGGTAGCACAAGGGCTACTAGACTGGAGGTGGGACTTCTCTACAACATCCCTGTAGGTCTCCTCTATGTACCTCTCTGTCTCCCTCAGCTCCACCAAGTCTGCTACTCTAGCCTCAAGAGAACGGACACGTTCTCTAAGAGCTAGGAGCTCTTTGCATCGGGCACACACATATGTCATCTCACCAACTGGGAGATAAATCATACATGTGGCACTCAATGCAAAAGACTGGATAGCACCCCTCTCGCTGCTGGACTGCTGACTCCATCTTTGTGTTTTTGAGTTTTTCAATAATTTAAAACTTGCTACAGTATTAAGGATATTAGCCTAATATAAAAGTGTCTTTTAGTTTATATAGTATATTGTATGATTTATTTAGTGTTTCCTTCTTAGATGGTAATGAAATGTATTTAAAACTCTGTAAGAGCACTCCTTGCTTGTTACCCTAATTACAATAACTGAAGCAAAGGTAGTTATGATCACTGGACAGGACTCTTTGGAGTGAGGATGGCATCCACAATCCTCAGGATCATGGCAGTAAGAAGCAATGAAACACAGAAAAAATGAAGGCAGATAAAGACCCTGTGGCCTAACCAGTTACAACGTCTTCCAGATTGCACAGAAGTAGGCTGCTCTCTTCGAACAAGGGATAAAGTTGTTTCCTTGAGGAGCAGAGAAATGAATCCTCAGAAACCACTGGAAACACTTTATAGGGAACCTCTAATGCAGAGCTGCCAAGTTACCTAGTTCCAGGAGGGAGACGTTTGGCAAATCCTGGTTCGGAATTTAAACCCTAAAGCATTGTGGGATATATAGTCCATGATTTTACCCATTAAAATCCTGGCTGCAGACCCTGTAATATATTAGCAAGTAATTTAAAAGTAGAAACCAGTTTCATACCCACAGGCAGAGAGAGGAGAAATATTGGGCTTAACCACTGCCCAAAGGGTTTCACCATAAAAGAGAGGGTAAGGATTTTCACAACTATACCCTCTGTGAAGAAGGGTGGAAGATGCTTGAGAATGAAGTGGAGATTGTTTATGTACAGCCTCTGGGGGATCCCTCAGCCCCATCAGTCTGAGATACTTGCTACAAATATTAACCTCATTGGATATAGACAACAATAAGACAATCACTGAATGATGCTGCAAAGTTTTTATTTACTCTAATAGAAAGTAACCATAGCTCCGGTAATGTCACCGGGAGTCCCTGGAGGGCTGTGGGAGTAGAGGGTACAGGGGTGGTATCCTCAAGCGGGAGAAAGACTCTTCTGAATTTCAACAGTGAGGCTGGTCCAAAATGAAGTACAAGTCCGGTTCACTAGAGGAGGAGAGAGAGGTGAGACAGCATTAGCAGAACCAGGGGGAATATCTCGCCCCCACCTCACAACATCATATAGAGCACAAACACTCCTACCTAGACCCTGAAACTCAGAACAGTGGAAGGAGTTCCTGATATGTCCTCAGCTAAGTAGAGTCACAGAGCTCAAAACAGGAGTTATTAAAACAAACTTGGCTACAGTCCCAGTAAAAAGCCCTCAGAGGAGTCTCAAGTTACAGTAGAGAACATTTTGAAGAGTCCCAACCTTATTAATTTTTGAAATATGACCTATTAGATCCCATGACTGCCCCATGAATAAGTCCTGTGACTCTAAAAAGGGCTTCAGTTTATCCTTTATTGAAGGGGAGTGTTCTGGATCTTACTCAGGTTGAGAGCTATCGTCCTATTTCATCTTTGACTTCATAAATATTGCTTAACAGGTTGTGTTTCTTAGGTATTCAGGGTAGTGTGTTGGTTCTGCTCTATTCTATAGAGCCTTTTAAGGATGGTCTGTTATCACAACAGGTGTCTCTCATGGTTCCACCATTTCTGCGATATTTAATATTTAATGCCAATCTGTTGTGTATTGCCATGATCGGAAGTCCAATATCATCTCTATACTGATGATACTCAGTTTTGTTTTCTTGTGCTGCAATTCCTTTCTGATACTTTGTCTTTTCTGACAATCTACTTGCAAAACTTAAGCGCCTGGTGAAATGCCAATAGATTAAGGCTGAATCTAGGGGAAACTCTGAATATGTTTGTCTATTCATTTTGAATCTGGGACTTGGCCTGGTGCAGTAAACTTTGCAGGAGCTGAAATTGCTAATATTAGAGAGTGAAAGTACCTCAGAGAAACCTTGGACTCTGTTATCCTTCAAATCTGAAGAAACGGTTCTCTGAAGATAATTTTCGGACTGTTCTGCAAGCTCTGGTACTTACAGTATTGGATTACTGCAATTCTCTGAACTTAGGCCTCTTGCCGTCAGTGACTGATTTTTAAAGCGTTGAGAGCTGATGATTCTCCCTCACTAACCCCTTTTAGCTTCTATAAACCCTCTCGTAGTTTGCCTTCTATTGATAAGTGCTTATTGAATATTCCGTCATCTAAACATGTCAAGCATGTACACCACCTCGGACAATTTGGTTACTGTGGTTTATAAATATTTTAACTAATGAACTAACTATCGAACTGACTATCCAGCTCATTTTCAAAAGAGAAGGGCGCCCATTTTCCGACACATATCGGGAGATGGGCGCTCTTCTCTCAGGTGCGGCGAAATCGGCATAATCAAAATCCGATTTTGGGAGCCCTCAACAGCAGTCCTTCACTAAAGCGATCAAAGTATAAGGGGGCATGTTGGAAGCTTAGAGGGGCATGTCTGAAGCTTAGCGAAGGTGGGACTGGGGCGTGGTTAACAGATGGCTGCCCTAGGCTGATAATGCAAAAAAGAAGGGCGGCCTTGTCGAGCACTTGGGTGACCATCACTTGATCCATTTTTGTACACGACCAAGCATCAAAAAAGTGCCCAAACTGATTAGATGACCACTGAAGAGAATCGGTAATCATCTTCCCTGACTACTACTACTACTACTACTACTATTTAGCATTTCTATAGCGCTACAAGGCATACGCAGCGCTGCACAAACATAGAAGAAAGACAGTTCCTGCTCAAAGAGCTTACAATCTAATAGACAAAAAATAAATAAAGTAAGCAAATCAAATCAATCAATGTGAATGGGAAGGAAGAGAGGAGGGTAGGTGGAGGCGAGTGGTTACAAGTGGTTACGAGTCAAAAGCAATGTTAAAGAGGTGGGCTTTCAGTCTAGATTTAAAGGTGGCCAAGGATGGGGCAAGACGTAGGGGCTCAGGAAGTTTATTCCAGGCGTAGGGTGCAGCGAGACAAAAGGCGCGGAGTCTGGAGTTGGCAGTAGGGGAGAAGGGAACAGATAAGAAGGATTTATCCATGGAGCGGAGTGGTCACTAACCCCCTCCCACCCTAAAACAAAAACTTTAGAAACTTTTTTTGCCAGCCTCTATGCCAGTATCAAATGTCATACCCAGATCCATCACAGCAGTATGCAGGTCCCTGGAGCAGTTTTAGGGGGTGCAGTGCCCATCCCCCCCACCTCTTACACTTGTGGTGGTAAATGTTGAGCCCTCCAAACCCCCACAAAACCCAATGTACCCACATGTAGGTGCCCCCCTTCACCCCTTAGGGCTATGGTAGTAGTGGTGTACAGTTGTGGGGTGTGGATTTTGGGGGGGATTTGTTTTGGGAGGGGGCTGAGCACACAAGGTAAGGGAGCTATGTACCTGGGAGGAAGTTCTTATGTCCATTGCAGTGCCCCCTTGGGTGTCCGGTTACTGTCCTGGCATGTCAGGGGGGGACCAGTGCACTACAAATTCTAGCCCCTCCCATGACCAAATGCCTTGGATTTGGTCGTTTTTGAGATGGCCGCTCTCTGTTTCCATTATCGGCGAAAACCGAGTCCACCCATCTTGAAGATAGACCTAAATGTTGTATTTGGCCGGCGTATCTGTAAGAGTGACCTAAATGTTGGAATTTGGCCGGCGTGGACCATATTATCGAAACCAAAGATGAGTGCCCATCATTTTCGATAATACGGTCTGTTCCGCCCTTTCCTTTGTTTGCCCCCAGAGATAGTCGCCCTTATAGATGGGCGCCCATGTTCGATTATGCCCCTCTATATCTCATTGTAATATGGTCACAGCAGATTAAATTCACACTCTACGTTTTTCAGTGACCGTCTTGTGTTAGAGGGACTTGGTGTCACTACACTTGTGTCAGTGTGAGATTGATACACAACAGAATTTATTAATTTCATTTATCTGAGAGAACTAAGCAGGACTGTGAGATTTTCATGTACATACTACCTAGTTGTATATATGGTAATGGAGTTATACTAATTCACATTCTTTTGGTCTGGTGTCCTTTTCCTGCTTCCCTGGGTTTCCATCTCAGTCAGATTTAGCCTCCTTTGGGCTGTGGTGTCAGGAACCTTCATTCAGGTGTTGCTCCCTGAGGTTTAATCCCCCTCACTGGTAACCCCATTTCCATCCCACCCACCCATTTCAGCTCCACAACTCTGCCTGAGAGGCACAGGTGCAGGTCCAATGATACCCTGAATTATTTTCTTTCTACAGAGCTCAATACTCACATTTTCTCTCATGGTAGAATAGAAGATTCTATCGTACGCATTTCACAACAACAAAACAGAGCTTCTATAACTGATAATTGCCTCTCATGTTTAGCTCTGTAAATATAAGACACAGAGATTGAGGTTTGTACACAGAACACACACCAACCCTCGCCGATGACAGAACATGGGGCCAAAATTAGGAATGTTTTGCGCAATAACAATGATGGGCCCTGATGCAGCTTTATGAAACATGTCATGTTGGCTCAAGTCCAAAATATATAATCAACAAGCTTTAAGATATGTAAAGTATGAATTTTAAAATAATTATGACAAGATAAGTTTTGATATTTTGGATTTCTGTGATAAATTTGGGACCGAAGATGAGACAAGTGAGTTGTTGTTATCAAGAATATTTTGCCTGTTCTGGAGTCTATACAGGGGAGAATGTTTCCTCTTACAGCTTACTAAAAAAATGATTCAGATCCTGGTATCACCTCAGTGGCAGCAACACACAGTCCCTCCACTGCCAACTACTTGTCAAGCAAACCACAACCCTGCAAGGAAGGTTATTCCGAGTCTGTAAACCTTCCAAACCAGATTCATACCATCTCCACGTCATGTCCCACTCTTCTACAACTTGTCTGAATTTCCCCAGGCATCTAATCACACTTGCAGATGCGACAGGGGTGGTCACACAAGGCCCCATGCTCCTTGGGGCCTTGCATCTCTGCTACGTCTGTCCTCCTGTCTCGGAACACCTTCCTTCTCCGTACCTTAATGTGCATCTACATTTCCTTTTGATGCCACTTCCTGTTTCTGTAAGGGTAGGATGCAGCAATGAAGAGACTCTGGGCTCAGCAGCTGATGGGATATGAAAATCACTGCTGCTGTATGCCACTCTCTACTGAAATGTGGTGGATGCACATCAAAATATGGGTAGAGGTGGTGATAATAGCTTATGGTGGTGGGCGCTAGCAGGGGTAGGGGCCCCTCTGAAGTGGTCTGCATAGGGCACCCCAATTGCTAAGACCGGTCATGAATGCGTACTTCCTGTTGCCTTGTGAGCAGGACCTGAGAGGAAACTTGCCGTGCACTTAAATGTGAGACCTGGCAGCACAACACTGTACTTTTCACTGCTGAGGGAGTGTTAAGAAAAGGAGATGCTGGGCTTAGGGGGACAGAGAGGGGAGATGCTGAGCCAACAGAGGAGAGATGCTGGATAGAGGGAAGGAGAGAGAAAAGGAAACTGATGATTGCATTTGATAGGGTGGTAGAGGGTCTGATGCTAGGGTTGAGGATGGGAGAAAAGGGCCGATGGTGGCAGATCTAATCTAATCTAATGTCAAGTTTATATACCACAAAAATCCCAATATGAGATTCTAGGTAGTTTACAATGCAAGAAGTTGCACAGAAGCAGGATAGAACAGAACAGTAGGATTAACAAAAGGTCTTCAATTTCTTATACAACCATCCATAGTTACCTAACGGTAAAGAATTCCATTCAGTAGTAGCATCAACCTGATGTTTAAATCTTATATTTCCAAAAACCGGGTACCTCAGTACTAAATTTTCCTGCATTCTGACAGAATTATTTAAAAAAAAGAACTGACTTAACAGTTCATAATTCCCATACAGCACTTGATAGACTAAACAAATAATTTTAAAAATGATTCGTGCAGGAGTGAAAAGTCGGATCTGATGTGGGGTCTGGGAGAAAGGGGAGATAACTGCAGACCTGAGGATTGGATAAGGGGGCTGAAGTGGGAGATTGCAGAGAGATGAGAGAAGAGGTGAGTAGAGAGGAGAGATAATTGGAAGGCATAAAGGTGCAGAAAAGAAAGGAGAGAAAGGGTGGTGAAGAAACAGAATCAAGAAAGAGGTTAGGGTAGGAACAATAGAAGTGTCTGACAGATGTACTTACTTTTTAAGGTAACATACTCTACAGTCATTGTCCAAGATTTCCACGGAAAAGTCACATTTAGGGTTCTCATTTGCAAACTGAAAAAAACTGAAGAGAGATATGATACAAGTCTTTATACTGAGTGGAGTGGAATGGGTAGAGGTGAATTGCTTGTTTACTCTTTCCAAAAATACCAGGACTAGTGGGCATGCAATATAGCTACTAAGTAGTAAATTTACAAAGAATCAGGGAAAATATTTCTTCACTCAATGTGTAATTTGTGTAAATCTGGAATTTGTTTCTAGAGAAATTGGTAAAAGCAGTTAGCTTAGCAGGGTGTAAAAAAGGTTTTGGATCGTTTCCAAAAAGAAGAATCCATAAGCCATTATTAAGATGGACCTCGGAAAATCCAAAGCATATTCTAGGATAAGCAGAATAAAATCTGTTTTGCTTTTCTGGGATCTTGCCAAGTGCTTGTGACTTGGATTGGCCACTGTTGGAAACAGGATACTGGGCTTGATGGACCTTTGGTCTGTCCCAGTACAGCAATGCTCTTCTTCTTATGTTCATATATTCTTATATTCCTACCTTACAAAAGCACACAAATAGTCCGTTCTCGTTAAGTATGAACAAGCAATCTGTAAAGAATAAAAAGAAGAGTCAAAGGTCATAGGAATCTTCACATAGATGGTGCCTGGGAGGGTTTGAGGATGTGGAGTGAGTAATAATTTGAGTGTTGGGGGTGTGAAGATGGGGAGATTTAGTATCAGAGGAGTCCTTAGACGTATGGAGTTATCTAAATTTATATCTACCTCGTGAGTCACTGCACGGTCATTCAAACTCTCCAAACCTAAAAAGAAGGAAAGAGTAAAAATAATTAAAAATATTTAAATATCAATATCTGCTTGAATAACATTGGAAGGTAGAACTTTGACAGTCTCCACCTCTCTTCCTAAAGTATTACAACATCCTACTTCTCCCCTCCTTCTGCTGGACTGAGGACCAGGTCTGGTTTAATGCTATATTGGACCTAGGGAAACATATATTTCTGAACCCCACCCCATGAGCCCGGCATTGATCTTTGTTTATGATTTCTTCCCCACCCCAATATTTGATTAATATCTATATGCAATTGCCAGAACCCTAAGAAATCAAGATGGGAGAGTTAGAATAGATTGCACTAAATGACCTGGTAGAAGGAGAATAACAAATTATATCGTAGTGATAGGGTGGATCGAATTGGTGAAATAGTCACTTTGCATGTTACGGAGGGCTGGAATCAAATAGATTGAAAATTCTGCAGGAATCAAAACACATCTTGGAATCCCTATGGATTGAAATTCCATGTGTAAAGGGGAAAAGGATAGTGATTGAAGGGTACTACTGTCAACCTGGCCAGAATGGACAGATGGATGTAGAAATGTTATCAGAAATTAGAGAGACTAACAAACAAGGCAACACAATAATAATGGGTGATTTCAATAACTCTGATATTGACTGGGTTAATATAACATCAGGGCATAGTAACGTAGAGGGGCATAATCGA
The DNA here is from genome assembly GCF_901765095.1 of Microcaecilia unicolor. Taxonomy (NCBI): domain Eukaryota; kingdom Metazoa; phylum Chordata; class Amphibia; order Gymnophiona; family Siphonopidae; genus Microcaecilia; species Microcaecilia unicolor. The sequence continues at coordinate 262,115 of NW_021963593.1, read as the reverse complement.
ATGTCGTCGGCGAAATAGATCGCCAGCGATCTATTTTGGTGGCGGCGCTACAGCTGCCCGGAACCGTATTATTGAAAAAGATGGCCGGCCATCTTTTTTTTCGATAATACAGTTTACCCGGCTAAATGCCAGAGTTCGCCGGGGTTGAGATGGCTGGTTTTGTTTTTCAGCGATATTGAAAAAGATGAGAAAGCGGCGATGCTGTCAACAATGCTGCTTTCAATTATACCGATTTCGCCGCTTTTAAGAAATTGCCGGCCATCTCCCGATTTATGTCGGGAAATGGCCGGCGATCACTTTTGAAAATAAGCTGGATAGTAACATAATAAATGACGGCAGGTAAAGAACTTTACAGCCCATCCAGTCTACCCAACAAGATAAACTCATTTTACATGGTATGCGATGGGGTGAAGGGGGCAACTATATGTGGGTACAGTGGGTTTTGGAGGGCTCCCATTACCAGCACAAGTGTTACAGGTGGGGGGGGGGGGGGATGGGTCTGGGTCCGCCTGCCTTAAGTGCACTGCGGTAACCACTAAAAGTGCTCCAGGGACAGGACTTGTTGCTGCTGTATAAGCTTGCCACACCAGTTGACACCTGAAGACTAATCTCTTTGAAAAAGTCCTTTATTTGAATAAGCACCTTTACTCACAGTTAACTGCAGAACAGAGGTTGTGCCCCACTGGCAAAGAGTCTCCCTGGTACTGAGATTAGCAGTAGGTCAGAACTGGCAGAATGGTGTACAATGCCCTCTTTCAGCAACATTCAAGGTAAGAACTAAGGTCTGTAACGTAGGTAACACATGAAAGGGATCTAAAACTGGCTTACAAAAATGGCCACTACCTCATGGACTACCGGAAACAAAACAGGGCACGCTCTGACCCAGTTAGCAGGGGGAAAAGCACCATGGGAGTAGAGCCCACTACCCTATACCCACCACAATGCATTGCTGATGTGACTCTGCAGTGCACCTAACAGAAAAGGTGTCACACTCACCCGAGAGCCACATCACAACCAGGGAAAGGCTGTCAAAGGATAGAACACATTCTGCTGTCATGGAGGTGGGTACGGCATTTGAGGCTGGCATAAGAGGCTGGCAAAAAGGGTTTTTATTTGTATTTTTTTAGTGTGGGAGGGGGTTGGTGACCACTGCGGGAGTACGGGGAGGTCATCCGCCATTCCCTCCAGTGGTCATCTAGTCAATTGGGGCACCTTTTTGAGGCTTGGTCATGAAAATAAAAGGACCAAGTAAACCCAGCGAAATACTGCTTAACGCCGCTTTTTTTTCCCATTATCGGCGAAAGCCGGCCATCTGGTAGCCACGCCCATGCCTGCCCATATCCCACCTTCATTAATCTACCGACGCACCCCCTTGAACTTTCACCGGCGAAGCGATGAGAAAGCGGCGATGCTGTCAAAAATGCCACTTTCGATTATACCGATTTCGCCGCTTTTAAGAAATCGCCGGCCATCTCCTGGAATCACATGCCAAATATATTCCATGTATTAAAACAAGAGGAAGAAAGACTAAATGAAAGATGGCATGGTTAAAAAGTGAGGTGAAGCAAGCTATTACAGTTAAAGGAAAATCCTTCAGAAAATGGAAGACTGAAAATAATAAGAAACAGCATAAGGAATGGCAAGTCAAATGCAAAGCACTGATAAAGGAAAAGATTGCGCTGGAGGCAAAAATACAGTAAAAACTTCTTTCGGTATATTAAAATCAAGAAGCTGGCAAAAGAATCAGTTGGCCCGCTAGATGACTGAAGGGTAAAAGGTGAAGCCATAGCGGAGAGATGAAATGTATTCTTTGCTTCAGTCTTCACCAAGGAAGATTTGGGAGAGATACCGGTGCCAGAAATGGTAATCAAAGCTGACGAGTCAGAGAAACTGAATGAAATCTCTATAAATAGTAGAGACTATTATAAAGAACAAAAGCATGGATTAATGAGACAAAGCCAACATAGAATTGTGTATCTGAATTTTGAAAAGTCGTTTGCCTGGCACCGACGTCAGGCTCACCGGTCTATAATTTCACGGATCTCCTCTAGGACCTTTTTTTAAAAATCAGCATTACTTTGGGCACCCTCCAATCTTCATGCACCTCGCTCGATTTTAAAGATAAATGACATGTTACTAATAAAAGTACAAACAAAAAAAACAGCACCACGGGCCTTTAAAAATGGAACACAATTTTTATCAACTTCTAGAAAATGATCCTACTATGGAATTAAAAGCAGAGATAGATTTCTGGATAAACTTTGGTTTTGAGTCTGGTTTTTTAACAAATAAGGAGAAAGATTTTTTAAGTGTGCCGTATCCGATTACACCAACAATTTACATGTTACCTAAGGTGCATAAAACACTTCTTAATCCTCCTGGGAGACCGATTGTTGCAGCTATTGGATCACTTTTAGAACCTTTGTCTAAATTTGTAGACGTTTTTTTGAGACCTTTTATTCCATATGTTAAATCATATATAAGAGATTCTGCACATGTGATTCAACTTCTGGACGAGTTTGAAGGTTATGATGAAAATATTATATTAGTGACCTTTGACATTGAAAGTCTGTATACAAATATCCCTCAGGATAAGGCCCTTAATATTTTAAAGGATATTCTTGATAATCGCACAGACAACATGCGGATTCCAACATCCTTTATTATTGAATTAGCAACACTAGCATTAAAAGAAAATTTTTTATGCTTTCAAGGAAAATTCTACAAACAGGTAAAGGGAACTGCAATGGGTGCAACTATGGCCCCAGACATCGCTATTCTCTATGTAGCGCAATTTGAAAAAGAATTTTTGGAAACAAATCCATTTCAAGATGAAATTAAACTGTGGAAACGCTATATTGATGATATTTTGATGTTTTGGAAGGGGGATCTTGAAAGACTGCAAACCTTTTATACCTGGCTCAACTCCCTAGATCCTAATCTCAGATTTACAATGCAATTCCATCAGAATTCTATTGCTTTTTTGGATATAAATATCATTAAAAATATGGACGGGTTTGACACAACAATTTTTAAGAAACCGATTGACAAAAACCAGTTTTTGCACTTTGACAGTTTTCATAGTAGAAGTCTCAAGGAGAATCTTCCACGATCACAGTTCCTATGGCTCCGGAGACTGTGTAGCCAAATAAATGATTTTGAAGAACAATCTAAACCTCTACAGAAAAAATTCCAGGATCGAGGTTACCCTTCAAAATGTATTACTAAAGGCTTTCAACAGGCTAGAACATCTGACAGAGAAAAATTACTCAAACCACGAGATGTTAGAAAAACACCAGATATTGTTTGCAGCCTACAGTTCTCAAACTATTCAAGAGATATTCAGAAAATTATATATAACAACTGGCATATCCTTGAAGAACACAGTTGCTTTCGAGATAAAAAAGTTACAATTGCACACACTAGAGGGAGGAATTTAAAAGAAATTATTGCCCCATCTTCACTGCCTCAAACTAACAATGATCAACGATTAGAACTGGATCATTTTGTTACTGGCCATCATCCATGCAAGAGTTGTTCGGTATGTCAGTTGTCAATGGATATTGTTTCCTTTGAACATCCACAGACTGGCAAAATTTATAAACTGCTGAACCACACTAATTGCAATACCATACATGCCGTATATGTTATTATGTGCCCTTGCTCATTACTTTACGTGGGTAAAACAAAGAGAAAAATCAAGACGCGCATAATTGAGCATAGGAGTAATATCAATCGGGGTAATCTCACTGCCCCACTTGTGCAACATTATATGGAACAATCGCATTCCCCGTCTGATCTCCGGTTTTTTGTCTATCAAGTGGTTAAAAAGCCGTGGCGTGGTGGTGACCTTGATCTGCTTTTGTTACAACGAGAACAAAGAACTATTTTTGAATTCAATACAGTAACTCCTGCAGAACTTAATCTAGAGATAGACTTGTCTGTTTTTCAATGAATATTTAGACAATATGTTGTTTTCTTTCTTTTTAAACATTGGAAGGATGTTCTTTGCAGTTTATTTTAAGGAACATTTATATATGTGACTAATGGATGTATGATATGCTTGGTTTAAAGCATATATTTTTGATTGTTTGATGTCATGTATTTATGAACAAATGTTTCACACATGTACTCATTTAAGTTTAACACCTGATTGCATGGGTATATTCAACATAATATTATGATAAAACTACAGATTTGTAATGCCACTCACGTTTCATTCTAGTTTTTAATGTTTTTAAAGGTTTCAAAAAATGTTGTTCATTAATTTTTTAATTCATTTTAATTCATTTTTTTAATAATCATTTCATATAGTAAATACATTAGAATATATTGGTACATTTAATGATAAAACCATATGTTTGTAGTATTATTTAAGTTTATATTTAGAATTTAATAATTAATTATAAATGCAATTTATAGACTCATAAGGTAGATAATAATGGCACAATATAAACATACAATTATAAGACTGAAGTGCTGTTTAAGCTCAATTTTAGCATTTATAAGCTTTTTTAATGACATAATAAAATAGTATATGAACAGTTAAATTTAAAATATAATTAATAGACAGTAAATAGATTAAAATTAGGGTATGGTAAGTTCATATTTGTTCAGAAAATCTTTTTAAATTTGTTCATTTAATATTTGATAAATATTCAATTTAAGAGTAGATAACAAATTGGCATATGAACAGTTAATTGAAGACACAATTTATAGATTTGCTAAATAGATTAAAATTGCAATATAGTTAGTCAATTGTTTTGATAATTACTCAATATCCTGTCATTTTATATATATTTTAAACAAATGGATATTTTAACAATGTAGGCTTTAGGACCTAGTAAATGATTCCTGCATATCTGGCAGGCTTTTAGACCCAGTAACCACCTAAATTCATTTGATAGGATAAAGGTTAATGCTTTGTGAAGATCAGGTATTTTCACTTAAGTTAATTAAAAAATGTTTCCACCCTGTGTGACGTGGTATTAAAAGCAGAGCCTTTTGAGAGCACAGCTTTTCATCCATTTTGATACAGAAAGTGAAAGTGCCTTGGTGCTTTGTAGCTTTTACTACATGAGACGTGGGGGTAAGTTTTTGTCATGACAATAAATTGTAGGAAGTTTCTAAGTTAGGCACTATAGTATTTGCTACATCATGATTTGACAACTTTTATCAATTGCACAATCCTCTTGGTAATGTCTGTGGCATTATGGTTTGTTATACTTATTGAAACCCTTCTGTTTGGCAATACAGTCTGAGGTATACAGATTTTTTTCTTTTGACACTTGAGTTAAAATGAAAGTCAGTATTTTATTGCTTATGAAAATCATTTTTGCTATGTTCTAAAAGAAATATTGTAGACATTTTATTAAATGAATGCTGATGTGAGAAACATATGTATGTGAACAAAAGCCCTGTTAACCCTTTGTCACTATTCAAGATGCCATCTGTATAATTAATTGTGATTAGCAGATAACAAAATAAATGCAAATTTTAAAGGTATTTTGTCACTAGCTAAAATACCATTAGCAGTTACAAATAAAATTTACATAATTGTAATTGGCAGATAACGAAACAAATATACCCAGAGCTCCAAAAGATAATAGAAGCCCTGTTAATGCTATAATATATGTGTGTATGTGTGTATGCATGCACACACATGCATGTGTATATATATATATGTGTATGTGTGTATGTGTGTGTGTGTATGTGTGTGTGTGTATATGTACACATACACATATAGTGACAAAATGTTGTCTTTTTAAAATTAAGATCAATTAATGCCACTAGATATTATAGTTTTGGTTTTTTATATTTGAAGATGTATATATTTATTCATTTCCGTGCTGATTTGAATTTTTTTGAAGGTTTATGATATTATCAGTGTAATGTTTGAAATTTATTGTATATTTTAAAATGTTTTTAAAAAATTATTTTTGACCTTTCTGTTAGTTTAAGCTTTTATGAATATGAAATTTAGTTATAGCCAGTATTATATAATATGACCTTTTTATAAAATATATTATAAATAATTAAAATAAGCGTTTTAAACATATAATATTAATATATGAAAAATTTTTTGTCCAAAAGTAAGGAATAATATATTGTAGAGGAATATATTCGAGTTATTCCCCAAGTTTTCCACGTCATCACTGTGGTGAGTTACCATTTTTGTTTTGATTAATTATCCATTTATTTTTAAATTACTATATAATAATATATGAGAATGTTAAAATATTAAATGCAATGTTAAAATATTAAATGCTTTAGGTGTTTATATAGGCTTATATATGTATGCTTGATGAGTCTAAATATTAATCTTTGGTTTTACTCATTATATTTAAAAAAATTTTTTAAAATATATTATTTCTATGTTTTGTATTCTATGTAGACCCCTGACGCAGGTGCTAGTCACCGAAACACGGCCCGTGTCGGGTCTTTTTGTCAAGGCTCATTCATTAAAGAACTGCGTTCCATTTTTAAAGGCCCGTGGTGCTGTTTTTTTTGTTTGGAGTAAAACATGCAGAGACATAACACAATCATACTCACGCATCTGCTAATGTACTCCAACATAGGGACCCAAAATAAAAATTACTAATTGGCGGAAAGCTCAACGCTTTAACCACAAGTGACATTAGGAGAAAGCAAGACAAAAACTGCAAACAGAAATGCACCTAAAGAGTGGGTGTATAAGTGAATAAATACCTAGTGTCAGCTTACGTATGTATCCTATTCTAAAAATACTGTCCCCCAGGGTAGGCTTCTACAACCAAGATTCTGCTCTACTAGCCGCCAAGAGTCTTCTCCATTGGCCATAGAACCCTCAAAAGAGGGGAGGCCACTACCCCTCAAAGGGTCCAGGAAGCTGAGAAATAAGTTCCCTGAACTCGAAGAACAGCTATCCCATGGATTTTCGCCGGTTAGGAAGATTCTGCTCAATTCAACTGAAGATTCCACTCAATTCAACAAACCTCCACGGGATATTTAAATATACACCTAAAAATTTAGAAAGAAGATTCTGCTCAATTTCTAAAAATCTATTTATACCGTCATCCACCTAAGGGGCAGATATGAGTCCCATAGATGGGTGTAAGCGATTCCTCCAGCATCGGTATTAAAGCCAATAGTTATAACCTGACACGGGTAGAAATGAAAATAATAAAGGTATAGCCTATTCCAGGGATGAGCTCCAAAAACATACTTCAGGAATAGTAAAGCAGGAAAGAGTAAAAAAGAGTGAAGAGGAAAATCAATATTCGAACGCACAAGAAAACATGTAAGCTCATGGGGGAAGGTACAACCATAAAGGAGCCATTAATTGGAACACATTAACCAGAACAAAAATGAAAAATTCCACGTTCCTCTCTATCAGAGTTTGGCAGGAACAGAAAGAAAGCCAGAAAGAAAGAGAGAGAGAGAGGTTTCACAGTGCTAATTAAAATTTAAAGAGATTATCAGGTAGCTCACCTAAAAAACCAGCTAGTTGAGAAGTGTGGGGATTTAGAGGTCAGAATTAAACCTTTCCTTTTTTGCACATACTCCAGAATAGACTACCTACTGGGATCTAAGGATCTGATTCCTATGCTGACAGCTGCCAAAATACATGAAATCTCAGTTTCCGATCACGCTGCCATCATAGGAGCCAACTTTTTCAAAATGAATGGAGGTGCTGAAATTCCCTTTTTTTTTTTACAGGTGGTGCATTTCCCCCTCTCCACCCTCCATTCATATCCAGCAATTCTCCTCTCTCCCCTCCCCTCCCCTCTCCTCCATGTCCAGCGAATTCTCCTCTCTCCCCTGCCTTCCATCAATGTCCAACAAGTCTCATCTCTCCCCTGACCAGCAATTTATCGTCTATCCCCGCCCCTCCATGTCCAGCGATTTCTCCTCTCTCCCCTCCATTTCCAGTAACTTGCCCCAAACACCACCTGCCCCTTTTCAGCACCCTCCTACGAGTTCCAGTCCCAACCCCAGCCTGACCTCTTCTCCCACAACAGTCCTCCGTCCTCGCCTTCCTGCTGCCCAGAATTTAAAACTTACCTCAGTCCTGGCAGCAGTGAAAGGCGAGCAGGCTTGGCTTCAGCCTTCCCTTCTCTCTCAGCTCTGGTCCCGCTGTCGTGGAAACAGGAAATGAGGATGGGACCAGAACTGAGTGAGAAGGGAAGGCTGAAGCCAAGCCTGCTCGCCTTTCATGCTGCTGGGACCGAGGTAAGATGAATTTTAAATTCTGGGTGGCAGGAAGGCGAGGACGGAGGACTGTTGAGGGAACTTAAGGGGAAATGAGGGTAGAGAGGTAATGAGGGGCTGCAGACTGAGTGCATTTGTAGGTAAGAAGGAGAAGCTTGAACTGTATGCGGTATCTGATTGGAAGCCAGTGAAGTGACCAGAGGAGAGGGGTGATATGAGTATATCGGTTCAGGCGGAATATAAGACGTGTAGCAGAGTTCTGAACGGATTGAAGGGGGGATAGATGGCTAAGTGGGAGGCCAGTGAGGAGTAGGTTGAGGTAGTCAAGGCGAGAGATAATGAGAGCGTGGACGAGAGACTATCCCATACTGTCTGTTTCCCTTGATGTGGAAAAGGCCTTTGACCGAGTAGAATGGAAATATTTGTTTATTGTTCTTAAGCAATTTGGTTTCCCTGATCCGTATATTCATATGGTGCAGCTGCTATACTCCCATCCTTCAGCCCGTATAGTAGCTAATGGTGAAATCTCTAACTCATTCGTTCTGCATAGAGGCACCAGACAAGTTGTCCCATCAACCCCTTGCTATTCAATATGGCTCTCGAACCTCTCCTAGTGGCAATCCGAAAATCAGTTGATATTGCTGGCATCCATCTGGGTTCAGAGGAGCTCAAACTCGTTTTCTACCCACACTACAATTATCACGTGTCTCGGACAATCACATCAGGCAACTTAGCAAACCTATCTCCCATGATGAAATAATTTCTGCAACTAATAAACTTCCTTTAGGTAAAGCGCCAGGCCCAGATGGCATACCTGCGGAATTTTGTAAGGCCTTCTCTTCCACTATATCAATTCATCTGCTAGAGTCTACTTCTTCAGGACGCTTTCTGGATGCTAACATAATAGTGCTGCCCAAGCCGAACAGAGACAGCACCCTCGTACAGAATTACAGACCAATTTCGCTTTTAAATACTGACTATAAAATTTATGCAAAGATTTTATGCTGCAGAGCTTGTGCAACTGTCAATTGTTTCCCATGTTTAGTTCTGTAAATATAAGACACACCAACCCTCACCGATGACAGAACATGGGGCCACAATTAGGAATGCTTTGTGCAATAACAATGATGGGCCCTGACACAGCTTTGCAAAACATGTCATGTTGGCTCAAGTCCAAAATATATAATCAAGAAGCCTTAAGATATGTGAAGTATGAATTTTAAAATAATTATGACACGATAAGTTTTGATATTTTGAAAATAAAAATAAGTAGGATTTCTGTGATAAATTTGGGACCGAAGATGAGACAAGTGAGTTGTTGTTATCAAGAAAATTTTGCCTGTTCTGGAGTCTATACAGGAGAGAATGTTTCCTCTTACAGCTTACTAAAAAAATGATTCAGATCCTGGTATCACCTCAGTGGCAGCAACACACAGTCGCTCCACTGTCAACTACTTTGTCAAGCAAGGAAGGTTATTCTGAGTCTGTAAACCTTCCAAGCCCTGCCCCACTCTTCTACAACTTGTCTCAATTTCCCCAGGCATCTAACCACACTTGCAGATGCCCCACCAGCTGCCTAGTAGCCGAATCCCTACTCAGTCTGCCAATGCCCATATCTGCCTTCCTCATTAAGTAACAAATTTACATCCCTGAGTTCTGCATTTTTTTTTCTGAAGGGGTGGACACATTTGCATGGTGTGGCAGGTAAGGGGACCATTGCCCCCTCAGTCATTGTAAAACAGAAAGCCTCTCTGTCTATCTCCTCCCCTAACTCTCAGTGGTCAATCATCCTCCCTTTACCTCCCCTCCCCCTCCTCCGCAGTCTGTCTCTCCCATCCCAGTTCCTCCTTGTTGCTCTGAAAGCGTCAGTGCTGAAAAGAACAGTACCATGCCACATGATATCTCATTCAAGTGTACAACAAGTCTCTTCTAAGTCCCGATCCATCGGACTCATACAGGGCCAGTCTTAGTCAGGGGCGAGAGGGGTGGTTACACAGGGCCCCATGCTCCTAGGGGCCTTGCATCTCTGGAAGTCTGTCCTCCTGTCTCAGAACACCTTCCTACTCCATACCTTAATGTACATCTACATTACCTTTTGCAAGGGTAGGATGCAGCAATGAAGAGACTCTGGGCTCATCAGCTGATGGGATATGAAAATTGCTGCTGCTGTATGCCACTCTCTACTGAAATGTGGTAGATGCACATCAAAATATGGGTAGAGGTGGGGTTCCGCGAGCTTTGAACCTCCTTTTACACTCTGATAATAGCTTATGGTGGTGGGCGCTGGTAGGGGTCTGCTTAGGGCCCCCCAATTGCTAAGACCGGCCATGGATGCATGCTTCCTGTTGCCTTGTGGGCAGGACCTGAGAGGAAACTTGCCATGCACTTAGATGTGAGACCTGGCAGCACAACACTGTTCTTTTTACTGCTGAGGGAGTGTTAAGAAAAGGAGATGCTGGACTGAGGGGGACAGAGAGGGGAGCTGCTGAGCCAACAGAGGAGAGATGCTGGATAGAGGGAAGGAGAGAGAGAAAAGGAAACTGATGATTGCATTTGATAGGGTGGTAGAGGGTCTGATGCTAGGTTTGAGGATGGGAGAAAAGGGCAGATCTAATCTAATCTAATCTAATGCCAAGTTTATATACCACACAAATCCCAACATGAGATTCTAGGTAGTTTACAATGCAAGAAGCTGCACAGAAGCAGGATAGAACAGGATAGTAAGATTAACAAAAGGTCTTCAGTTTCTTATACAACCATCCATAGTTACCTAACGGTAAAGAATTCCATTCAGTAATAGCATCAACCTGATGTTTAAATCTTATAGTTCCAAAAACCGGTACCTCAGTACTAAATTTTCCTGCATTCTGACAGAATTATTTAAAGTAAATGTGAAAAGAACTGACTTAACAGTTCATAATTGCCATGATTCGTGCAGGAGTGGGAGTTAGTCGGATCTGATGTGGGGTCTGGGAGAAGGAGAAGATAACTGCAGACCTGAGGATTGGATAAGGGGGCTGAAGTGGGGGATTGCAGATAGATGAGAGAAGAGGTGAGTAGAAAGGAGAGATAATTGGAAGGGATAAAGGTGCAGAGAAGAAAGGAGAGAAAGGGTGGTGAAGAAACAGAAGCAAGAAAGAGGTTAGGGTAGGGACAATACAAGTGACTGACAGATGTACTTACTTTATAGGGACACATAGAGGGGAATAATCGAACCATCTTTTTTTTTGATAATACGGTGTGGGCCGGCGAAATGCCTTGGATTTCGCCGGGTTTGAGATCGCCACTTTTGTTTTTCCGCAATAATGGAAAAAACTGCCGGCAATCTCAAACCCGGCGAAATCCAAGGCATTTGGCCGTGGGAGGAGTCAGCATTTGTAGTGCAATGGTCCCCCTCACATGCCAGGACACCAACCAGGCACCCTAGGGGGCACTTCAAACATCTTTTATAAACAACCAAATTAGCTTCCAGGTGCATACCACCCTTCTCTTGTGTGCTGAGTCCCCCAAATCCCCCCCAAAACCCACTGCCCACAAGTGTGCACCATTACCCTAGCCCTAAAGGCTGAAGGGGGGCACCTACATATGGGTACAGTGGGTTTTGGGGGGTTTGGGAGGGCTCAATATTACCCACCACAAGTGGAACAGGTAGGGGGGAATGGGCCTGGCTCTGCCTTTCTGCAGTCCACAGCAACCAACAACAACTGTTCCAGGGACCTGCATACTGCTGTCAGGGTGCTGGGTATGACATTTGAGGCTGGCATGCAGGCTGGCAAAAAAGGTTTGTATTTTAATCATTTTAGTGTGGGAGGGGGTTGGTGACCACTGGGGGAGTAAGGGGAGGTCATCCCCCATTCCCTCCGGTGGTCATCTGGTCAGTTGGGGCACCTTTTTGAGGCTTGGTCGTGAAAATAAAAGGACCAAGTAAACCCGGCGAAATACTGCTTATCGCCGGGTTTTATTTTTCCATTATCCGCGAAAGCCGGCCATCTGGTAGCCACGCCCAAGCCTGCCCATGTCCCGCCTTCGCTTCGCCGCCAACACGCCCCTTTGAACTTTCGCCGGCGAGGCGAAGGGAAAGCGGCAAAGCTATCACAAATGTAGCTTTTGAATATATGCTTTTTGCCGCTTTTGCGAAATCGCCGGCCATATCCCGATTTGTGTCGGGAAATAGCCGGCGATTACTTTCGATTATAAGCTGGATATTCTACATTTATTGTCCAAGATTTCCGGGAGAAAGTCACATTTAGGGTTCTTTGTGAAGCCATCAAATCTGAGGGGAGATATGATACAAGTTTATAAAATACTGAGTGGAGTGGAATGGGTAGAGGTGAATTGCTTGTTTACCATTTCCAAAAATACTAGGACTAGGGGGCATGCAATATAGCTACTAAGTAGTAAATTTACAAAGAATCAGAGAAAATATTTCTTCATTCAATGCATATTCTAGGATAAGCAGAATAAAATCTGTTTTGCTCTTCTGAGATCTTGACAGGTACTTGTGACCTGGATTGGCCACAGGATACCGGTCTTGATGGACCTTCAGTCTGTCCCAGTACAGCAATGCTTATGTTCTTATGTTCAAAATATTCTTATAATCTTACCTAGGTACACATAAATTGTCCAACATCAAGTCTATACAAATAATCTGTAAAGAATAAAAGAAGAGTCAAAAGTCATAGGAATCCTCACATAGATGGTGCCTGGGAGGGTTTGAGAATGTGGAGTGAGTAATAATTCGAGTGTTGGGGGTGTGAAGATGGGGAGATTTAGTATCAGAGGAGTCCTTAGACGTATGGAGTTATCTAAATTTATATCTACCTCGTGAGTCACTGCACGGACACTCAGACTCTCTAAACCTAGAAAGAGGAAAAATAAAAATATTTAAATATCATAATTTGCTTGAATAACACTGAAAGCTACAACTCTGACAGTCTGCACCTCTCTTCCAAAAGTACATAAGTACATAAGTAATGCCATACTGGGAAAAGACCAAAGGTCCATCGAGCCCAGCATCCTGTCCACGACATCCTTCTTGTCACCTCCTTCTGAGGACCAGGTCTAGTTTAATGCTATATTGGCCCTAGGCAAACATATTTTTCTGAGCCCCAGACCATGTCCCCTGCCATGATCTTTATTTATGATTTCTTCCCCCACCCCAATATTTAATAAATGTCTATATGCAAATACCACATTTAAACGATTGGTAATGTTGAATAGCTTGCCACAGTTCCAACAGGATTCGTCCAACAGCGAGTTAACATAATTGGAGAGCAGTTTGGAAAGCCGCGTGATAGAGCTGGCAATCGTATACGGACATGGACTGAACCCAGTGTGGACGTGGCATCTCTGACCATATAACGTTAAGTGCCTGGATTTATTATATTATAGAAAACAGTGAAAGAGTTTGGTTCATTGTTTAGATTAAGAGAGTTTCGGGGTAGTTGGAGTAAGTGATAGGATTGACCCACTAGTTCTTTAGTTTTGAGGAAGGTGAACATTTATTTCATTTTATTATTTGAAATTAATTAAGAGCACAGGTGTACATTTGCTTATATAAATTGAAAAGATTCAAAGAGAAGTTCTATGATCCAGAAGCTTGTCCACCCTTAGAGACGTAAATCACTTCGGTGTAGCCTCGCTTGGGTAAGTTTATACTCTGAGAACTTCCTTATGATTTCCATATATTAACACAAAAATATATTTCAGTACACTTTTGGGCCAATCCTTTCACTGGTATTATTTCCATGATATTATGCCCTGATTTGTATAATTAACTAATAAAAGTACGTCATAAAGGACTCAAGAGGAAATTGGAAAGTCATGGGATAGGAGGTAGTTCCTATTGTGGATTAAAAACTGGTTAAAAGATAGAAAACAGAGAGTAGAGTTAAATGATCTGTATTCTCAATGTGCTGTGTCCGCTGGTTTTTTAACTGGTAGACTTGCCATCCAAATGGCAGATGACCGATGCATATGTGAAAAAGGAACCCGAACTATAGCAAATAGAATGATAGGTATTATTAGGAGAGGAATGGAAAATGAGGATGTTATAATGCCTTTGTTTTACTCCACGGTGCAACCGCACCTCGAATATTGTGTGTAATTCTGGTCACCACATCTCAAAAATGATATAGTGGAATTAGAAAAGCCCCCTCCCTGCCCATCTTCAAATCCTTGCTCAAAGCCCACCTCTTCAATGTCGCTTTCGGCACCTACATAAGTACATAAGTAATGCCATACTGGGAAAAGACCAAGGGTCCATCGAGCCCAGCATCCTGTCCACGACAGCGGCCAATCCAGGCCAAGGGCACCTGGCAAGCTTCCCAAACGTACAAACATTCTATACATGTTATTCCTGGAATTTTGTATTTTTCCAAGTCCGTTTAGTAGCGGTTTATGGACTTGTCCTTTAGGAATCCGTCCAACCCCTTTTTAAACTCTGCTAAGCTAACCGCCTTCACCACTTTCTCCGGCAACGAATTCCAGAGTTTAATTACACGTTGGGTGATTTCCAGATCATTTATAAATATGTTAAGTAGCACAGATCCTTGAGGCATGCAAGTATTCACCATCCTCCACGTGAGAAAAATGACCATTTAACCCTATACTCTGTTTTCTGTCAAATAATCAAGAGAAGGACATTTCCTCCTATCCCATGACAGGAGTCTCTCATGAGGAATTTTGTCAATCCAGATCCTTTTTCTAAAAAGACTACATGATCTTGCAGCAGAGAAATGACAATCGGCCTTGAAGCAATTAAGAATTACTTCCTTTTTTAGTGTACAGTAGTGTATATGCAGAATGTACAAGAAATACAGCACTGCACTAAAATAGTACTTTTTGAATAACTTGGAGGGGCATAATCGAACGAAAACGTCTATCTCCATGGGCGTTTATCTCCGAGAACGGGTCCGTGAAGGGGCGGACCGAACCGTATTTTCAAAAAAAAATAGACGTCCATGTTTTATTCGACAATTTGTGAGCTGGGCGTTTTTGTTTTTTAGCGATAATGGAAAATGAAAGCGCCCAGCTCAAAAACGAATAAATCCAAGGCATTTGTTCGTGGGAGGGGCCAGGATTCGTAGTGCACTGGTCCCCCTCACATGCCAGGACACCAACCGGGCACCCTAGGGGGCACTTTTACAAAAACAAAAAAAAGGTAAAAGAGCTCCCAGGTGCATAGCACCCTTCCCTTGTGTGTTGAGCCCCCCAAATCCCCCTCAAAACCCACTGCCCACAAGTCTACACCATTACTATAGCCCTAAGGGGTGAAGGGGGGCACCTACATGTGGGTACAGTGGGTTTGGGGGGGTTGGACGACTAAGCATTAAGCAGCACAATTGTAACAGGTAGGAGGGGATGGGCCTGTGTCCACCTGCCTGAAGTCCACTGCACCCCCTAACAACTGCTCCAGGGACCTGCATACTGCTGCCAGGGAGCTGGGTATGACATTTGAGGGTGAAAATAAAAAGTTGTGAAACATCATTTTTTGTGGTGGGAGGGGATTAGTGACCACTGGGGGAGTCAGGGGAGGTCATCCCCGATTCCCTCTGGTGGTAATCTGGTCATTTGGGGCACTTTTTGGGGCCTTATTCGTGAAAAAACAGGGTCCAGGAAAAATGCCCTAAATTCTAGCTACAAACGCATACTTTTTTTCCATTATCGGCGAAAGGCGCCCATCTCTGTTCGGGTGATAACCATGCCCCAGTCCCACCTTCACCACGCCTCCGACACGCCCCCGTCAACTTTGTACGCTTCCGCGATGGAGTGCAGTTGAAAACGTCCAAGTTCGGCTTTCGATTATACTGCGTTATTCGTTTTTGTGAGATAAACGTCCATCTCCCGATTTAGGTCGGAACTTGGGCGTTTTTCTCATTCGATTATAAGCAGGATAGTAACATAGTAGATGACGGCAGAAAAAGACCTGCATGGTCCATCCAGTCTGCCCAACAAGTTAAACTCACATGTGCTACTTTTTGTGCATACCTTACCTTGATTTGTACCTGTCCTTTTCCGGGCACAGACAGTATAAGTATGCCCAGCACTATCTCCGCCTCCCAATCACCAGCCCCGCCTCCCACCACCGGCTCTGGCACAGACCGTATAAGTCTGCCCAGCACTATCCACGCCTCCCAAATCTCAAATAGTAGCAACATTCCAGGATCTTGTTAATGGGACTTGATATACAGCCTTTCTGTGGTTTTTTACATTCAAAGTGGTTTACATAGTATATAGAGGTACTTATTTGTACCTGGGCAATGAAGGCTTAAGTGACTTGCCCTAACCACTAGGCTACTCCTCCACTTACTGTCTCACACAACACAGATACAGACATAAAGCCAATTAAACTTAGACATAAAGGAAATACAGGTGTCCTTACGGTCTTTGAAACGTCTGGAACCAGCATCTCCTCAGCCCCCAAACTCCACCTCGGAGGTGGCTGCATAATAGAAGTACTGCATTTTATACTTTTTTCTGCAAACATATTGATGAAAATAAAACTAATGTTTAATATGTAATGTTGTAATCTTGTTTTCTTTATCCTGATTTATGATTATCCGGACCACCCTCAGCATTCTACTGTACATTCATGCAACAATTATGATATCTAGCAATTAAATACATAAATCAATCTGAATATAGAGCATTTTGTTAGGGTGTATAGCATTTAGAGTCACACAGCTCCTAGGGGGGCGTTATTAGCTCTTCATGTTGGGCACAATATTTCATAGTAGCCAAGTTAAAACAGCTCTTATGGAAATGATGTCATGGTAGTAAAGAGAAAAGGTGGATGACCCTCTTGGATTCTCCAGACAAAATAACTAACCTATGTAATGATGGCTGGGAGAAAAGCTGGAATACTCCAGTTATTTTCTTAAAGTCCCCCTCAACCGCAGTTGCTACCTCTCTGAGCCCTCCACCCCGACGAAAGCAACAATAAGGCGACATAAGTCCTTCACTTGCAAAGGTAACTGCACTAGATTATGTGGATATTAAATATTTCTATGAATAAACAAGAAAATATCCCGACCAGGGAGACCATAAAGTGCCATTAAGTCCTATGTTTGAATTGTTCGTTTGTTCCATTTCTTGGACTATAGGATTATGCAAATAGGCAGGCGCCAAAGGGTGATGCAACATCCTGCAATGAAGAAAAACATAATGTGCCTTACGTCCTGTGCTTAGATCGTGCCCTTCTCCTGGGACCTAAACGGATGCAGCAATAGACAGCCACTGTCACTGACATCCTTCAACAAAGAAGTCTGCCCTGACAACTGCTTCAAGAAGGTGCGTCAACTGAAATCCTGAATTTCCATGTGACATCCTTCAATAAATAACCAGAACTCGGAATTATTTCTATAGGTAGGTAGCGTAAAGATGTATACTTTTTTATGATTAACTAACGAATTTAAATTTTGCAAGTGTTCTATAACCTTTAACCTTTACATAGAGAGTATAAGGCAACTGTCACGGTTGTGCCCATGTTTCTTGCTCTCCTTCTTCTCGCCACCTGGTGGCCAGACCTGGTGTCTGCAATAGACTGTCTGGTTACTGTCACCCGTTCCAGATTTCAGCCCAGTCCGGTCCGGATCTTCCGGGCGGCCAGGCTTGCTTGTTTTATTTGAGCCTGCACAGCACCCGTAGCTGCCTGGTGATTGCTGCAGCTGAGCCTCAACTGTTGCTGGGCTTATTAGCCATTTGGAAACTCTCTGCTTTGCCTTTGCATCGCCTAAGGCCCTGGTATGTTGGTGCTTGTTGCACTTCTGCCTAGTTTAGTTTCTTGTTCTAGTTCCCTGCCTGATTCTAGTTTAGTCTTTGTGTAGCTTAGATTGTACTGTCCTAGTCTTGATTCTTGTTTGTATTTCTGTGTCTAGTTCTGGGTTCTCTGTGTTTCTTGTTTAGTGGCTGCCTGGCAGCTTTCAGTTCTGTCTTTTGTTTGTCAGTGTTTGTGTTTCTGTTTAGGGGCTGCGTTTGCAGCTTTTAGTCCTGCCTTGTCCAGTAAGTTCTGCCGGCCGCCTGCACCCAGGGGCTCAACTCCTGGGGAACGGTGGTCAAGCGCAGGTGAAGCTGTTCCTGTTCTGCCTGTTCCAGTCTGCTTGCCTTAGCTGCAACTCCAGTCCGGGGTTCCAGTCCTGTTCTGCCCTGTCCCTGGTTTGGGGGTGGTTTTGCCTGCCGCTGCCGCTCCTCGGCAGTGGCCCAAGGGCTCACAGACCTAGTTCCTGCTTTGAAAAACGTGACAGCACCAGCCTAATTCAAGATGGCAGACCCTGCTCAGCCATAGTGAGAGAGAGAGAACTGCTGATCAGCATTCATGCTGTTTTTCCGTGTTCAAGAGCTGCTACTTGTATGCGCTGTCTGCTCTTTTTTTTTTATTTAATATGGTTAGCACTCATTGTAGAATTTTTATTTTGTTTTTAACTTTTTAGGCTGTCTTGTATGTAGATTTACTAATTAAGGGGAAACACTCTTTTGCTTTTTATTAGGTGTGTGTCCCCTTTCTGTATTTTATATGTGATCTTTTATATGTTACTGGTGTCCACTAGATATTCACATGTTTTTAATTTATTCTGATCATAACACGTTGAAAGTACTCGTGTATAAATATACTGGTAATATGATTGACAGTTACATTTGGTGCCATTTTTGTCTTCCACAATTGATTTTTTATATGCATTGTGACCTAGCATACTCAATAGATTTTTGTTTGGTATTCTATTTTATTTATATTTCTTATTGTTTAGTTACTATTATTTTTATTTATTGATTATGATTTTTTTACCGCCTTTTTGAAGGAATTCACTCTAGGCTGTGTACAGTAAGAATAGATCGAACATGAGCAATAGGCAATTACAGCAGTAAAAATGTTCAAATAGCAATACAAAGTAAGGCAAAGTATAATACTTACAATGTCAACATATAGTAACATAGTAAATGACGGCAGATAAAGACCTGAATGGCCCATCCAGTCTGCCCAACAAGATAAAATCATATTACATGGTATGTAATACTTTATATGTATATCCGAGTTCGATTTGTCCCTGCCTTCCTCAGGGCACAGACCGTAGAAGTCCACCCTGCACCGGTTTTATTCTCCAAATACCGGCGTCCACTAAGATTCCATACATCCATTCCTTCTAAACAGGATTCCTTTGTGTTTATCCCACGCATGTTTGAATTCCATTACTGTTTTCATCTCCACCACCTCCCGCAGCAGGGCATTCCACATATCCACCACCCTCTCTGTGAAAAAATACTTTCTGACATTACTCCTGAGTCTGCCCCCCTGCAACCTCAATTCATGTCCTCTAGTGCTACTACCTTTCCGTCTCAGGAAAAGGTTCATATGCAGATTTAAACCTTTCAAAATGTGTTTGTCTGTATCATGTCATCCCTGTTTCTCCTTTCTTCCAAGGTATACATGTTCAGGTCGGCAATTCTCTCCTCGTATGGTTTGCAATTCAAATCTCGTACCATTTTTGTAGCTTTTCTTTGCACCGCTTCCAGGCTTTCTACATCTTTAACCAGATTCGGCCTCCAAAACTGAACACAATACTCCAAGTGGGGCCTCACCAATGACTTGTAGAGGGGCATCAACACCTCCTTTCTTCTGTTGGTTATACCCCTCTCTATGCAGCCTAGCATCTTTCTAGCCATGGCTGTCGCCTTGTCACATTAAACAAAATGTGGCATAGATACAGACTGCCCTTTATATAGGTGTACACATATATTATTATTCACCCTTCTGATCTAAATCAACGATACCACATATTCACATAAATGTAAACACAGCTGATAAATAACAATGTATAAGACAGTCATGACCCAGATGAAATATATCAATACTATAATCTAAGATATTATGGTCACTTCCCTTGGGGACATAAACGTGCCCATGCATGGGACTTAATCCACAAATACTCTTCATTCTCGCCAGCTCAGACAGAACTCCCTTTAACTCTGGTCGAGTTTTGAATGACTTCATCAGAAAGGGAACGGCAAACATAAAGTACTGATCAACAATACTATAGTTTCCCCACGTACTAGGGTATCTACTATAATAAAACGCACCCTCAACGTTCTGAAGACAAAAGTTCTGAAGTCACACCACTAGAGAAAGGGTTCGGAAGTTCATGGTGGTGAAGCCACCACAATGCTTCCCGTGATGATGACGAGGGCAGAACAGTGGAACAAATGATGGAGGTTGGCAGCCAGTCTCCAGCGAGCCAGGCGGGGGAGGAGTAGGGAAACACGCTCCGGAGACTGGCTGCCAAGCTCCATCATTAGCTAAAAAAAACCCCAAAAAACAAAACATACAAAACCACGGAGTAACCAAATATCAAAAAGAAAAAAAAACACGGTTGCTCACGCCGATGCAGGTAACTCCACCTCCCCCCCCTTCGTCTTCACCTTTTCACCAACCGACCGTGCAAAAGCATTCCCCGCCTCAGCCAAGCCACCCGACGGTACACAAAGAAAAAAGCTAAGAAAAAAAACCCTGCAACAGGGCTCCGTACTCAGCAGAGGGGTGCAGAAGGGGAGGAGAGGGTCGCTGGACATGGAGCTGCTACAAATTCAACATCTGTTAGAAAAAGTGCTAATACTTTGGATTTCAACAGCTTCAGTAACACAACCTCTTTATACCTCTATTGCCCATGTAGCAATACCAACTTCTAAACAGGTGAGGGTACTTTACTCTCTCATTAAAAGAAACAAAAAACAGCATGCTGTGACAAATACAGATCTATTCATTAAATCTTACCTTCTGTGCTGTGCCCTGCAGCTCTTTTCTGCCACACTTGTAGCTCACAACTAACCTTTTTCCAGGCTCTGCCATGCTGCAGGCAGAAGCTGAGCCCTGCCATTCGCTTCCTCACAGCAAACAGCACAGCTAATTAACCAGTGCCAGCCAGACTGGGGAAGGGGGTAGCAGGGCAGAGATGGCCCGTTAACTTTCTGTAAAGGAGCATCTGTGCTGGCCGGAAGCCAAGGAAACGGACATGAGCTGAGTCTGTGCTAGATTCGTCCTTGCTGTATGTGCATACATGGGGGAAGGGGAATTTAAAAACGGGGTTTTGGTGCATATTTACTACTTATAAAATTACCCTGCCCTATGTTCAAGTACATACAGCATGCCTCTACGGTTTGGAGTGTGGGTGAAAGTCATGACATACACATACCTCTGCTTTCTATATAGATCAACCAAATTTGGATGTCCAAAAAAGACAATCACTTAATGAAACATCAGCTTCCTAATTAATCAGGTCACGCGTAACTAAAAACTGGAAATAACTTAGCAGGGTTTAAAAAATGTTTGGATAGCTTCCGAAAGGAAAAGTCCACCGCCTAAAATTAAAATGGACTGTGCTCAACTTAGCAGGCTTTAAAAAAGGTTTTCATGACTTCCTAAACGAAAAATCCATAGCCTATTATTAAAATGGACTGTGCTCAACCATTCTCTCACACACACTCTCACTCTATGTCACACACACACTCGCACATTCACTCTGTCTCTCTCTCTCACACAGTCACTCTCACACACACTCTCTCAAACATACACACTATGATTAAAACCTTGCTAGCGCCCGTTTCATTGGTCTCAGAAACGGGCCTTTCTTACTAGTATTTCAATGTTTCTTAGAAACCTTTCATATTCAAAACTTCATTACTTACAAAACAAATTTCAACTTGAAACTCCAATAGCGGACACAAACCCCGGGCGGGTTCGCATCTAGAATCCTCCCTCTCTCAATTCAGAGCGTGTGACGTCAAGACACAATGCTCCATTTAAATTCCCACACGAGCCCCTCGATCGGCTCTTTCAAATAATTTGAATTGAGAGAGGGAGGATTCTAGACACGAACCAATCTCCGCCTTCCTCTGGTTTCTTCCCCCAGTGACGGTGGAATGACTCTTCCAGTATATATAGATCACAGTTCAGCAGATCCAGAGCAGAATCTGAAGACTCAGAGACAAGAGAGAAAGACTTCCTGAGCTAGATCATGGAGGGAGCTGTCACTTTTCTGCTGATCACCCTGACACTTTCCAGCCTCCCAGGTATAGTCACCTCTTAAAAGTCTATAAAATCTGAAAAAATCAAGTACCTGGCAAGATCCCAAAACAGTACAATATATTTTATGCTGCTTATCCTAGAAATAAGCAGTGGATTTCCCCAAGTCCATTTTAATAATGATCTATGGACTTCTTTTAGGAAGCCATCCAAACCTTTGTAAAACCATACTAAGCTAAGTGCTGTTAATACATTCACTCGCAACGAATTCCAGAGTTTAATTACACGTTGAGTGAAGAAACTTTTTCTCTGAATCATTTTCAATTTACTACTTTGGATCTTTATTGTATGCCCCCAAGTCCAGTATTTTTTGGAAAGAAGTGATTCACATCTAGCCATTCCACTCCACTCATTATTTTATAGACCTCGAAGAGTTCTAGCCACTTTAGCCTTTCCTCTTAGGGAAGTCATTCCAACCCCTTTATCATTTTCATTGCCCTTCTCTATACCTTTTCTAATTCCACTATATCTTTTTTGAGATGTGGTGACCAGAATTGCACACAATATTCGAGGTACTTTTGCACCATGGAGTGAAACAAAGGCATTATAACATCCTCATTTTTGGCTTCCATTCCTTTCCTAATAATACCTATCATTCTATTTGCTATAGTTCGGCTTCCTTTTTCACATATGCATCACTTTGCACTTGTCATCTGCCATTTGGATGGCAGGTCTACCAGTTAAAAAACCAGCGGACACAGCACATTGAGAATACTGATCAGTTAACTCTACTCTCTGTTTCTATCTTTTAACCAGTTTTTAATCCATAATAGGAGCTACCTCCTATCCCATGACTTTCCAATTTCCTCTTGAGTCTTTCATGAGGTACTTTTATTAGTAACATGTCATTTATCTTTAAAATCGAGTGAGGTACACGAAGATTGGAGGGTGCCCTAAGTAACGCTGATTTTTAAAAAAAAGGTCCCAGAGGAGATCCGTGAAATTATAGACCGGTGAGCCTGACGTTGGTGCTGGGCAAACTAATTTTCAAAATTCAGATACACAATTTCGACTGGCTCATCTTTATCAGCTAAACTTGTGATCTCATAATCTATGTTTCCTAACTAACTGCTTAGAGGCTATTTCTAATTGATATCTGTACTCTATGTAACTGATTTTAAAACTGCTTATTTGATAGTTGATAATCTAGGAACTGGATTTAACAAGTGATTTAAAATCGGTAGTAGTTTCTCTCCCCTCTGCTTCCATTTTGTGTGAAACTCCTCCCCTCCCCCATCTGCTTTTGTTGTAAGGTAATTGCATAGCAAAGGTAGAGCTGTTTCTCTCCACGTGGTTTTTGTCTCTACACAGAACAGAAGCTGGACGGATCTTCTCAGATAAGATAATTTTCTGATTCCCCCCACCTTACACTCAGGGCCGTGCCGATGCGGTAAGCGAGGTAAGCGCCGCAGGGGGGCGCCCACCTCTGGAGGGCGCCGCCGCGGTGCTTACCCTCGCCCCGCACCAGCCCTTTAAATTTATTTGCCGACGCGATAGCGAGCGCAGCACCTCGTGTGGAAGTAAAGGAAGCGGATCCGATCATCTCATTGGGCCTTTCCTCACTGTCCCGCCCTCCTCTGACGCAACTTCCTATTTCCTCTAGGGCGGGACAGTGAAGGAAGGCCCAATGAGATGATCGGATTCGCTTCTTTTACTTCCACACGAGGTGCTGCGCTCGCTATCGCGTCGGCAATTTCTTTTTAAAGACGGGTGGCAGGGAGAAGACGAGGCAGGGTGAGGGTGGGGGACAGAAGGGGTGACCGTGAAGGTGGGGGAGGACTCGGATAGCAGAAGGGACTGGGTGGGAGACAGATGGGGTGAGGGGGACTCGGATGGGCAGAAGGGACTGGGTGGGAGACAGATGGGGTGAGGGTGGGGGGCACTTGGATAGCAGAAGGGACTGGGTGGGAGGTAGATGGGGTGAGGGGGACTCGGATGGGCAGAAGGGACTGGGTGGGAGACAGATGGGGTGAGGGTGGGGGCACTTGGATAGCAGAAGGGACTGGGTGGGAGACAGATGGGGTGAGGGGGACTCAGATGGGCAGAAGGGACTGGGTGGGAGACAGATGGGGTGAGGGTGGGGGGCACTTGGATAGCAGAAGGGACTGGGTGGGAGGTAGATGGGGTGAGGGGGACTCGGATGGGCAGAAGGGACTGGGTGGGAGACAGATGGGGTGAGGGGGACTCGGATGGGCAGAAGGGACTGGGTGGGAGACAGATGGGGTGAGGGTGGGGGGCAATTGGATAGCAGAAGGGACTGGGTGGGAGACAGATGGGGTGAGGGGGACTCGGATGGGCAGAAGGGACTGGGTGGGAGACAGATGGGGTGAGGGTGGGGGCACTTGGATAGCAGAAGGGACTGGGTGGGAGACAGATGGGGTGAGGGGGGACTCGGATGGGCAGAAGGGACTGGGTGGGAGACAGATGGGGTGAGGGTGGGGGGCACTTGGATAGCAGAAGGGACTGGGTGGGAGGTAGATGGGGTGAGGGGGACTCGGATGGGCAGAAGGGACTGGGTGGGAGACAGATGGGGTGAGGGGGACTCGGATGGGCAGAAGGGACTGGGTGGGAGACAGATGGGGTGAGGGTGGGGGGCACTTGGATAGCAGAAGGGACTGGGTGGGAGGCAGATGGGGTGAGGGGGACTCGGATGGGCAGAAGGGACTGGGTGGGAGACAGATGGGGTGAGGGGGACTCGGATGGGCAGAAGGGACTGGGTGGGAGACGGGGTGAGGGTGGGGGGCACTTGGATAGCAGAAGGGACTGGGAGGGAGACAGATGGGGTGAGGGGGACTCGGATGGGCAGAAGGGACTGGGTGGGAGACAGATGGGGTGAGGGTGGGGGCACTTGGATAGCAGAAGGGACTGGGTGGGAGACAGATGGGGTGAGGGTGGGGGGCACTTGGATAGCAGAAGGGACTGGGTGGGAGACAGATGGGGTGAGGGGGACTCGGATGGGCAGAAGGCCAGGGACTGGGTGGGAGCCAGATGGGGTGAGGGGGACTCGGATGGGCAGAAGGGACTGGGTGGGAGACAGATGGGGTGAGTGTGGGGGGCACTTGGATAGCAGAAGGGACTGGGTGGGAGCCAGATGGGGTGAGGGGGACTCGGATGGGCAGAAGGGACTGGGTGGGAGACAGATGGGGTGAGGGTGGGGGGCACTTGGATAGCAGAAGGGACTGGGTGGGAGACAGATGGGGTGAGGGGGACTCGGATGGGCAGAAGGGACTGGGTGGGAGACAGATGGGAGAAGGGGCATGGAGCTGGAACTGGGGTCTGAAAAGTGAGCAGGAGGGAGAATGGGGTCATGCCTGGGGCAGGGGTGGATGGGAGAATCAATGGATCTGGAACTAGGGGCAGCCGCAGGTGGGAACTGGGAGCCGAAAAGAGGGGGCAGTGAGAGAGGGGGGATAGATCCTGGATGGAATGGGGAGTGAGAGGGAGGGCAGACCCTGAATGGATGGGAGGGGGAAAGAGAGAGGACAAATGGTGAATCGAAGGAGCAGAGAGAAAGGGCAGACAGTGGATAGAAGGGAGTGAAAGAGCAGACAGTGGATGGAAGGGGGCAGAGATAGAGGGCAAATGCTAGAGGGAAAGGAGAGAGAGAGGGCAGATGGTGGATGGAAGGGGGAGAGAGAGATGGCAGACTGGGGCAGATGGTGGATGGAAGGAGCAGAAATAGAGGGCAGATGTGGATGGAAGGGACATTAGAGAGGGCAGACACTTGAGAGCAGAGAGAGAGCGAAGACAGATGCTGGATGGAAGGAAGACGGTGAAAAGAAGATAAGGAAAGCAGAAACCAAAGACAACAAACTGTAAATATATATTTTTATTATTTTGCTTTAGGATATAGTATTTTAGCTGTGTTAATAAATGTTTATAAATAGAACATGTAAATAAGGTAATCTTTTTATTGGACTAATTTTAATACATTTTGACTTAACTTTCAGAGAACAAAACCCCCTTCCTCAGATCAGGATAGGATACTGTAACAGCACTATACTGTATTGACCTGAGGAAGGAGATTTTGGCCTCTGGAAGCTAAATGTATTAGTCCAATAAAATGGTATTATTTTATTTTCTGTATTTGTTTTATTTCTATTTGTTAATTTGTAAAGTGGTGATTGGTATTTGTTAGTTTTTTCAAATTTACATCTGCTGTCTTTATATTTTGCACAGTACTAGGGGACAGTTTCTGTTTCTGTGGTGTTGCATTGTATGCAGAGTCTGGCATCGGGGGTTCAGTTTAATTTTTGTCTAAATAGAAAGTTTATGATTACTTATCCTATAGTGGATTAGGGTGTATCTGTGTTTGAAAAAGACATGGCTTTCAGTTGGCATTGACTGTGCAGGATCTACGATCTGTACTATTCTGTCTGGTTTCGTTTTACAATAGGTGAATTGATGTTCTAGTGCTCACTGTAGTGTTTAAGATGCTTTCCTTTTCCTTGTGTAACTCGTAGAAATGACTGCTTATGGTATGGTAAAATTGCTCTATAGGTCGTGAGTGTTTTGTATTCTCGGTATGCCTAGTACTGGATTGGGGGGGGGGGGGGTGTTAAACAATGACCGGCCCCGGGTGTCAACTACCCTAGCTACGCCACTGCTGCCGACGTCTCCCTTCCCTTACACTCGTTGGTTCCCTCAGTGTCCCGCCTTCTTCTGACGTCAGAAGAAGGTGGACACTGAGGGAACCAAGAGCGCAAAGGGAAGGGAGACGTTGGCAGCGCTCCGCTTTCACTGACGCTGCTGCGACCGGAAGTAAAAGATTTAAAGGCCCCAGGGTGCGGAGGGAAGGGCAGAGAGGCATGGATGGGAGGGCAGGGCCCAGGGAGAGGACAAATTGCTGGAAGGGAAGGGGAGGGGAGAGAGGATTGCTGGCTATGGATGGAGGAGGGAAGGGCAGAGAGGGGCAAGGATGGACATGGGGGCCCAGGGAGAGGACAAATTGCTGGAAATGGAGGGGAGGGGATAGAGGAGGCAAGGATTGCTGGCTATGGATGGAGGAGGGAAGGGCAGAGAGGGACAAGGATGGACATGGGGGCCCAGGGACAGGACAAATTGCTGGAAATGGAGGGGAGGGGAGAGAGGAGGATTGCTGGGTATGGATGGAGGAGGGAAGAGCAGAGAGGTACAAGAATGGACATGGATGGGAGGGCAGGACCCAGGGAGAGAGGAGAAATTGCTGGAAATGGATATAGAGCAAGAAATGAAGAAGAAAGGAGAAAAGTAAAGAAATAAATGGAAAGGAAGCCCTGGAAATGGAGTTAAGAGGACATATAGCAGCAGAATCAGATACTGGACCAGCATGATTAAAAAAAGAAAGTCACCAGACAACAAAGGTAGAAAAAATTATTTTATTTTCATTTTAGCGTTTGGAATATGTCCACTTTGAGAATTTACATCTGCTATCTTATTTTGCAATGTATAGCAATTAGTTTCTAAGAATATTGCTGACAATTCCTTTCAGTGTGGCAAGTGGTGAGCGATCATTTTCATGGGGGGGGGGCGTGATCATTTTCACGGGGGGGGGGGGGGGGGGGGGGGGCGCCAACTGATAGTCTGCAGGGGGGCGCCAGAGACCCTAGGCACGGCCCTGCTTACACTTGTGGCTCTGGGCATTTCAATGCTGTTCTAGAGATAGAGGTTACAGCAAACACATTCCATAGGTCTTAAGCTGACTTTAGTAAAATGGGGGAATACCTGAGGAAGGAGCTGATGGGATGGCAGGAAATACAAGAAGTGGAAGGACAGTGGTCCAGACTGAAAGAAGCTATAAATAGGGCCACGAACCTTTATGTAAGGAAAGTAAATAAAAGCAAGAGAAAAAGGAAACCGATATGGTTCTCCAAGCAAGTGGCTGAGAAAATAAAGGCTAAAGAGTTGGCATTCCAGAAATACAAAAAAACTCATGAAAAGGGACACGAGGAGGAATACCGGATGAAACTGAAAGAAGCCAAGAGAGAGATACGACTGGCGAAAGCGCAAACGGAAGAACAAATGGCTAGAAATGTGAGGAGGGGTGGCAAAATTTTCTTCAGGTATATTAGTGAAAGGAAAATGACTAAAAAGGGAATTGTGAGACTAAAAGATACTGCGAACCGCTATGTAGATAGTGATGAAGGAAAAGCAAATTTGCTAAATAGATACTTCCGTTCTGTTTTCACAGAAGAAAATCCTGGAGAAGGACCGCGATGGACTGCAAAAAGTACAAATGAGATTGAAGTGGATAGAGCACCGTTCACGGAAGAGAGTGTGTATGAACAACTTGAAAAGCTAAAGGTGGACAAAGCCATGGGGCCGGATGGGATCCACCCTAGGATATTGAGGGAGCTCAGAGAGGTTCTGGCGGGTCCTCTTAAAGATTTGTTTAATAAATCCTTGGAGACGGGAGAGGTTCCGAGGGATTGGAGATCGGCGGATGTGGTCCCACTTCACAAAAGTGGTGATAGGGAAGAAGCTGCAAACTACAGGCCGGTAAGCCTCACTTCAGTTATTGGAAAAGTAATGGAAGCGATGCTGAAGGAAAGGATAGTGAATTTCCTGGAAGCCAATAAGTTGCAAGATCCAAGACAGCATGGATTTACCAAAGGGAAATCGTGCCAAATGAACCTCATTGAGTTCTTTGATTAGGTGACAGGAGAACTGAATCAGGGACGAGCTATGGACGTAATCTACTTAGATTTCAGCAAAGCTTTTGACACGGTTCCCCACAGGAGGCTCTTAAATAAACTGGAGGGGCTGAAGATAGGACCCGAAGTGGTGAACTGGATTAGGAACTGGTTGACGGACAGACGCCAGAGGGTGGTGGTGAATGGAATTCGCTCGGAGGAGCGAAAGGTAAGTAGTGGAGTGCCTCAAGGATCGGTGCTGGGGCCGATTCTGTTCAATATATTTGTGAGTGACATTGCCAAAGGGTTAGAAGGTAAAGTTTGCCTATTTGCGGATGATACTAAGATCTGTAACAGAGTGGACACCCCGGAGGGAGTGGAAAACATGAAAAAGGACATACGGAAGCTAGAAGAATGGTCTAAGGTTTGGCAATTAAAATTCAATGCGAAGAAATGCAAAGTGATGCACTTAGGAAGTAGAAATCCACGGGAGACGTATGTGTTAGGTGGGGAGAGTCTGATAGGTACGGGCGGAGAGAGGGATCTTGGGGTGATAGTATCTGAGGATTTGAAGGCGACGAAACAGTGTGACAAGGCGGTGGCAGTAGCTAGAAGGTTGTTAGGCTGTATAAAGAGAGGTGTGACCAGCAGAAGAAAGGGGGTGTTGATGCCCCTATATAAGTCGTTGGTGAGACCCCACCTGGAGTATTGTGTTCAGTTTTGGAGGCCGTATCTTGTTACGCATGTAAAAAGAATTGAAGCGGTGCAAAGAAAAGCTACGAGAATGGTATGGGATTTGCGTTACAAGATGTATGAGGAGAGACTTGCTGAACTAAACATGTATACTCTGGAGGAAAGGAGAAACAGGGGTGATATGATACAGACGTTCAAATATTTGAAAAGTATTAATCCGCAAACGAATCTTTTCCAGAGATGGGAAGGTGGTAGAACGAGAGGACATGAAATGAGATTGAAGGGGGGCAGACTCAAGAAAAATGTCAGGAAGTATTTTTTCACGGAGAGAGTAGTGGATGCTTGGAATGCCCTCCCGCGGGAGGTGGTGGAAATGAAAACGGTAACGGAATTCAAACATGCGTGGGATAAGCATAAAGGAATCCTGTGCCGAAGGAATGGATCCTCAGGAGCTTAGTCAAGATCGGGAGGCGGGGCTGGAGGTTGGGAGGCGGGGATAGTGCTGGGCAGACTTATACGGTCTGTGCCTGTGCCAGAGCCGGTGGGTGGGAGGTGGGGCTGGTGGTTGGGAGGCGGGGATAGTGCTGGACAGACTTGTACGGTCTGTGCCAGAGCCGGGGTTGGGAGGCAGGACAGACTTGTACGGTCTGTGCCAGAGCCGGGGTTGGGAGGCAGGGCTGGGGAGGTGAGGATAGTGCTGGGCAGACTTATACGGTCTGTGCCTGTGCCAGAGCCGGTGGGTGGGAGGTGGGGCTGGTGGTTGGGAGGCGGGGATAGTGCGGGGCAGACTTATACGGTCTGTGCCCTGAAGAGCATAGGTACAAATCAAAGTAGGGTATACACAAAAAGCAGCAAATATGAGTTATCTTGTTGGGCAGACTGGATGGACCATGCAGGTCTTTTTCTGCCGTCATCTACTATGTTACTATGTTACTATGTCTGTTCACCCCTTGAAAGAAATGTAATAGATTGGTGAGGCAAGATTTCCCTTCAGTAATTCTATGTTGGCTTTGTCTCATTAATCCATGCTTTCGAATATGCTCTGTAATTTTGTTCCTTATAATATTATCTACTATTTATAGAGATTTCATTCAGTTTCTCTGACTCAGCTTTGATTACCATTTCTGGCACCGCTATCTCTGATGTAACGTCCGCGAGGGCGGGGCACGGAAGGAAAGAGGAGAGGTCTGCCCTGCCGCTGCTTGCTGCGAAGTGAAAGGAGGCTTAAGGTTAGTTCCGAGGGCCCGGCCCAATAGCGGGTGGAGGGGGGCCAGCGACCTCGGGTGGGGGGGCCTGGCGATCTCGGGTGGGCGGTGACCTCGGGTGGGCGGTGACCTCGGGTGGGGGGGCCAGGGGCGGCCTTGTCCCGGGCCCGGCTCTGGCTCTCGGCGGCCCTGACCATGAAAAATGAGTTTATCTTGTTGGGCAGACTGGATGGACCGTACAGGTCTTTATCTGCCGTCATTTACTATGTTACTCTTTGGGATTCTACATGGAATGTTGCTACTAATTGGGATTCCAGAATCTTCAGAACTTTTAGTACAAGAACAGTGCTGGGCAGACTTTATCTGCTGTCATTTATTATGTTACTATCCAGCTTATTGTCGAAAGAGAAGGATGCCCATCTTTCGACACAAATCGGGAGATGGGCGTCCTTCTCCCGCAGGCGCCCAAATCGGTATAATCGAAAGCCGATTTTGGGCGCTGTTGCATCCCTACCTTGTTCTTCTAGTGGCGGCCATATTGGAAGGATCATCTGAGCAGCAACCATTTTGGGAAGATCATCTGAGGGGCAGCCATCTTGGAAGGATTGTTTGAGGAGCAGCCATCTTAGGTAGCTCATCAACGAGGCAGCCATCTTGAATATCTTTTGGGCATGCCCTATGAGATCTCTCACCTCTCAGCTGTGACCAGGATCCTCTGATTGGAGGCCTATTTAAGAGCTGGCCTGTGACACCATCTTTGCTTCGGCTTCTATCTTGTTAGAGGTTGGTGCTGGTGATTGAACATTCTTCTTCCTACTTTCCTGTTGATGCTGACTTGGATTGAACCTGATCATTGTCTGCTTGCTGCCTGCCCTGACCTGTGGATTGAACCTGACCCTTCTCTACTGGCTGCCTACCCAATCTGTGTTCCGGATCTGTTCTACTATTGCCTGCCACGGCGGGTGGCCGTCCGACCCCGACCGTATCCGGAAGTCCTGGGGGCCACTTGCACCTGGGAGCTCAACTCCCGGGGAACGGTGGTCGCTTCCCAGGTGAAGCTAGGGGTTGTCCGGCTGCCTGACTGAGTGCGGAGCTTCGCAGATCCTCCACACTCTGTCAAGGCGCAAGGGCTCACTACTTCAGTGCCAACAGGCGCCCCCAACTGCAGTCCGTCGCGGGGATGACCAAAGTTCCTGGGGGCATTCGGAGGCATAGAGAAGGCGGGATAGGGGTGTGTTTATCGGCCGAGGAGAGATGGGCGTCATCGGCTGATAATGGGAAAAAGAAGGGCGCCCCTAGCAAGAATTTGGTCCGCTTTATTTGGTCCCTTTTTTTCAGGTCCAAGTCAAAAAAAGTGCCCGAACAGACCAGATGACCACTGGAGGGAATCGGGGATGACCTCCCCTGACTCCCCCAGTGGTCACTAACCCCCTCCCACCAAAAATAAAAACAACTCTATGCCAGCCTCAAATGTCATACCCAGCTCCCTGACAGCAGTATGCAGGTCCCTGGAGCAGTTGTGGTGGCTGCAGTGGACTTCAGGCAGGTGGACCCAGGCCCATCCCCCCCACCTCTTACACTTGTGGTGGTAAATGGGAGCCCTCCAAAACCCACCCGAAACCCACTGTACCCACATGTAGGTGCCCTCCTTCACCCCTTAGGGCTATGGTAGTGGTGGATAGTTGTGGGGAGTGGGTCTTTTTTTTTGGGGGGGGGGGGTTGGGGGGCTCAGCACCTAAGGTAAGGGAGCTATGTACCTGGGATCAATTTGTGAAGTCCACTGCAGTGCCCCCTAGGGTGCCCGGTTGGTGTCCTAGCATGTGAGGGGGACCAGTGCACTATGAATCTTGGACCCTCCCATGACCAAATGCCTTGGATTTGGTCGTATTTGAGATGGGTGCCCTCGGTTTCCATTATTGGCAAAAACTGAGGGCTCCCATGTCTAACGCTGGCGACCTCAGCATTTAGGTCGACCAACTCTTAGGTCGACCTAAATGTTGAGATTTTGGCATCCCCGACTGTATTATCGAAACGAAAGATGGACGCCATCTTGTTTCCATATTACGGGATGCCCTGCCCCTTTGCGGAGACATCCTCAGAGATGGGCGTCCCCATTCAAAAATGCTCCTCTATGTTACTTTGCCCTGGTGTTATATTTACTGAGTCAATATCAGAGTTATTGAAATCACCCATTATTATTGTGTTGTCTTGTTTGTTTGTCTCTCTAATTTCTGATAACATTTCTACATCCATCTGTCCATTCTGGCCAGGTTGACAGTAGTACCCTTCAATCACTATCCTTTTCCCCTTTACACATGGAATTTCAATCCATAGGGATTCCAAGATGTGTTTTGATTCCAGCCCTCCGTAACATGCAAAGTGACTACTTCACCAATTCGATCCACCCTATCACTACGATATAATTTGTATCCTGGTATGACAGTGTCCTACTGTTCTTCTTCTACCAGGTCTTAGAGATGACAATTATATCTAATTTAGTGCAATCTGTTCTAACTCTCCCATCTTGATTTCTTAGGGTTTTGGCAATTGCATATGGATATTAATCAAATATTGGGGTGGGGAAGAAATCATAAATAAAGATCAATGCAGGGGTCATGGGGTGGGGCTCAGAAATATATGTTTCCCTAGGTCCAATATAGCATTAAACCAGACCTGGTCCTCAGTCCAGCAGAAGGAGGGGACAGGATGGATGTTGTAATACTTTAGGAAGAGAGGTGGAGACTGTCAAAGTTGTACCTTCCAATGTTATTCAAGCAGATTTAAATATTTTTAATTACTTTTACTCTTTCCTTCTTTTTAGGTTTGGAGAGTTTGAATGTCCATACTTCCGAGGTAGATATAAATTTAGATAACTCCATGCGTCTAAGGACTCCTCTGATACTAAATCTCCCCATCTTCACACCCCCAACACTCGAATTATTACTCACTCCACATTCTCAAACCCTCCCAGGCACCATCTATGTGAGGATTCCTATGACCTTTGACTCTTCTTTTTTATTCTTTACAGATGATTTGTATAGACTTGAGGATGGACAGGTTTTGTGTACCTAGGTAAGATTATAAGAATATTTTGAACATAAGAACATAAGCATTGCTGTACTGGGAAAGACCAAAGGTCCATCAAGCCCTGTATCCTGTTTCTAACAGTGGCCAATCCAAGTCACAAGTACCTGGCAAGATCCCAGAAGAGCAAAACAAATTTTATTCTGCTTATCCTAGAATATGCTTTGGATTTTCCCAAGTCCATCTTAATATTAGCTTATTGATTCTTTTTTAGAAAACTATCCAAAACATTTATAAACCCTGCTAAGCTAACTACTTTTACCCTAGAAACAAATTCCAGAGTTTAATTACACATTGAGTGAAGAAATATCTTCTATGATTCTTTTTAAATTTACTACTTAGTAGCTATATTGCATGCCCCCTAGTCCTAATATTTTTGGAAAGAGTAAACGAGCAATTCACCTCTACCCATTCCACTCCACTCAGTATTTTATAAACTTGTATCATATCTCCCCTCAGATTTGATGGCTTAATAAAGAACCTTAAATGTGACTATCTCCAGGCAATCTTCAACAATACATGTAGAATATGTGTCCCTATAAAGTAAGTACATCTGTCAGTCACTTGTATTGTCCCTACCCTAACCTCTTTTTTGATTCTGTTTCTTCACCACCCTTTCTCTCCTTTCTTCTCTGCACCTTTATCCCTTCCAATTGCCTCTCCTCTCTACTCACCTCATCTCCCTGTAGTCCCCCACTTCAGCCCCCTTATCCAATTCTCAGGTCTGCAGTTATCTTCTCCTTCTCCCAGACTCCACATCGGATCCAACTAACTCCCAATCCTGCCTGAATCATTTTTAAAATTATTTTTTAGTCTATCAAGTGCTGTATGGGAATTATGAACTGTTAAGTCAGTTCTTTTCACATTTACTTTAAATAATTCTGTCAGAATGCAGGAAAATTTAGTACTGAGGTACCCGGTTTTTGGAAATATAAGATTTAAACATCAGGTTGATGCTACTACTGAATAGAATTCTTTACCATTAGGTAACTATGGATGGTTGTATAAGAAATTGAAGACCTTTTGTTAATCCTACTATTCTGTTATATCCTGCTTCTGTACAACATCTTGCATTGCAAACTACCTAGAATTTCATGTTGGGATTTGTGTGGTATATAAACTTGGCATTAGATTAGATTAGATCTGCCACCATCCTCAACCCTAGCATCAGACCCTCTACCACCCTATCAAATGCAATCATCAGTTTCCTTTTCTCCCCCTCTCTCTCCTTCCCTTTATCCAGCATCTCTCCTCTGTTGGCTCAGCAGCTTCCCTCTCTGTCCCCTCAGTCCAGCATCTCCTTTTCTTAACACTCCCTCATTGTCTGCCCTTCTCATCGCAGATCCTCTGTGTGTCTCTGATAGGGTCAGCAGTGAAAAGTACAGGTCTCACATTTAAGTGCACGGCAAGTTTCCTCTCAGTCCCTGCCCACAAGGCAAGAGGAAGTATGCATCCATGACCGGTCTTAGCAATTGGGGGGCCCTATGCAGACCCCTACCAGCGCCCACCACCATAAGCTATTATCAGAGTGTAAAAGGAGGCTCAAAGCTCTCGAAACCCCACTTCTACCCATATTTTGATGTACATCCACCACATTTCAGTAGAAAGTGGCATACAGCAGCAGTGATTTTCATATCCCATCAGCTGCTGAGCCCAGAGTCTCTTCATTGCTGCATCCTACCCTTGCAGAAACAGGAAGTGGCATCAAAAGGAAATGTAGATGCACATTAAGGTACGGAGAAGGAAGGTGTTCCGAGACAGGAGGACAGACGTAGCAGAGATGCAAGGCCCCAAGGAGCATGGGGCCTTGTGTGACCACCCCTGTCGCATCTGCAAGTGTGATTAGATGCCTGGGGAAATTGAGACAAGTTGTAGAAGAGTGGGACATGACGTGGAGATGGTATGAATCTGGTTTGGAAGGTTTACAGACTCGGAATAACCTTCCTTGCAGGGTTGTGGTTTGCTTGACAAGTAGTTGGCAGTGGAGGGACTGTGTGTTGCTGCCACTGAGGTGATACCAGGATTTGAATCATTTTTTTAGTAAGCTGTAAGAGGAAACATTCTCCCCTGTATGGACTCCAGAACAGGCAAAATATTCTTGATAACGACAACTCACTTGTCTCATCTTCGGTCCCAAATTTATCACAGAAATCCAAAATATCAAAACTTATCTTGTCATAATTATTTTAAAATTCATACTTCACATATCTTAATGCTTGTTGATTATATATTTTGGACTTGAGCCAACATGACATGTTTTGCAAAGCTGCGTCAGGGCCCATCATTGTTATTGCACAAAACATTCCTAATTTTGGCCCCATGCTCTGTCATCGGCGAGGGTTGGTGTGTGTTCTGTGTACAAACCTCAATCTCTGTGTCTTATATTTACAGAGCTAAACATGAGAGGCAATTATCAGTTATAGAAGCTCTGGATTGTTGTTGTGCAATGCGTACGGGAGAATCTTCTAGTATACCATGAGAGAAAATGTGAGTATTGAGCTCTGTAGAAAGAAAATAATTCAGGGTATCACTGGACCCCTGGCAATACCCCTCCCTTTCTATCTCAGGAGCTGCATCTGTGCCTCTCAGGCAGAGATTTGGAGCTGAAATGGGTGGGTGGGTGGGTGGGATGGGGTTACCAGTGAGGGGGATTAAACCTCAGGAAGCAACACCTGAATGAAGGTTCCTGACACCACAGCCCAAAGGAGGCTAAATCTGACTGAGATGGAAACCCAGGGAAGCAGGAAAAGGACACCAGACCAAAAGAATTGGTTTAATTTGTTTACCTTACTGCTGGGAGAGCAGGGGGGTCGGATGGAGGTGTCCTGGGTTGCCAGGGAGATGTTTAATTAGGATGAATTCCTGCAGAATTTAGGTGCTAGGAAATGGGATTGGTATGCTATGTACTCAAATTTGCTCAAGCCTTATGTAAATTACTCCGTTTTTGGGAGGTTCTCATTTGCATATTTGTGGGTAAACATTGATGGGAATGTTTACAGCCTTAATGTTAGGGCATGGCTCTGATCCAAAATGTGAAGTTTGATACAAAAACGAAGGGTTTATCTAGTGTTTTTGACTAAAAATTCCCATTAGAGTGTCTGTATGTTAATCTGCAATCAAATAGAGCTTTCTGATTGGATGATCAGCTCCTGGTAGAAATCTGCCCAGGAACAGACAACTTCTAAAGGAGAGATCTTTTGAAGAAGGAAACAACTTAATACAGGAAATTGAGGAAGAGAGAGAGACAATTCACACTTTTTCTGAAACTCCTGTTTACCACACAAGTGAACTGAGATTTAATTTTGAAAATATAGGAAGAAGGAGAAATCCAATTAACATAGTAGATGACGGCTACTTTTTCTGTATACCTTACCTTGATTTGTATCTGCCATTGTCAGGGCACAGACCGTATAAGTCTGCCCATCATTAGCCCCGCTTCCCACCACCGGCTCTGCCTCCCAATCTTGGCTAAGCTTCTGGGGATCCCTTTCTTCCGAGCAGGATTCCTTTATGTTTATCCCACGCAAGTTTGAATTCCGTTACTGTTTTCATCTCCTCCACCTCCCGTGGAAGGGCATTCCAAGCATCCACCACCCTCTCCGTGAAAAAACACTTCCTGACATTTTTCTTGAGTCTGCCCCCCTTCAATCTCATTTCATGTCCTTTAGTTCTACCGCCTTCCCATCTCCGGAAAAGGTTCATTTGCGGATTAACACCTTTCAGATATTTGAACGTCTGTATCATATCACCCCTGTTTCTCTTTTCCTCCAGGGTATACATGTTTAGGTCCGCAAGTCTCTCCTCACACTTCTTGTAACACAAATCCCATACCATTCTCGTAGCTTTCCTTTGCACCGCTTCAATTCTTTTTACATCCTTCGCAAGGTACGGCCTCCAAAACTGAACACAATACTCCAGGTGGGGCCTCACCAACGACTTATACAGGGGCATCAACACCCCCTTTCTTCTGCTGGTCACACCTCTCTCTATACAGCCTAACAACCTTCTAGCTAAGGCCACCACCTTGTCACACTGTTTCGTCGCCTTCAAATCCTCAGATACTATCACCCCAAGATCCCTCTCCCCGTCCGTACCTATCAGACTCTCACAGCCTAACACATACATCTCCCGTGGATTTCTATTCCCTAAGTGCAATTGCAAGAATAAGGGGGAATTAAATATTATATTTGTTGAATTACATTAATCTGCACTGCAAGGTTTAAGAACATGTGCTCAGAACATAAAAGACCATTTATTTACAATCAGTGGCGTTCCTAGCCAATCCCAGTGTCCCGCGTCACCAACCCCGCCCCCCGCATCACTAACCCCGCCTCCCACCACTAGCCCCGCCCCCGTCATCCATGATGTCAACCTCGGCCCTGAAAAGCTTCTATTGGACCGAACTGGACCAACAGAAGCCTCGGAAAAAAAACGACGAACTCGCACAGCGGCGATGGGAAAACCGCCCAAAAAACCGCATCCCGTGGCCGGTGAAATTTTCCCACCGCCGCTGGCGAAAACCCGCCCACCTGGCAACTTTGCTTCCTGCTGGCAAATGGCTTTCTGTATATGTTTCTTTGTCTGTGATAGGTGGAGTTTCACAAACCCCCAGTCTCTGTGTCTGCTGTTCCATCTTTGAGCTTTTATTATGCTGATTCACACCCAGCCAAGCTTTTGTTCAGACTTCCAGGTGGGAGGAGAAGAGGAACTTGAAATCTCTTTGCTTCAGTACCGTAATAATTCTGGCCAGCACTATCCCCACCTCCTAACCACCAGCCCCGCCTCCCACCACCGGCTCTGGCACAGACCGTATAAGTCTGCCCAGCACTATCCCCCGCCTCCCAACCACCTTATAACATTATAACTCACAAACTTTCATTAGAACATATCTTCACAATCACAGTGTCAGGTTCTCAGGTTCAGAGCCCGCGGGGCTGGGCTCTGGAGCAAATGTGAGCCCTTGGGCTGCTGCCAAGGAGCGGCAGCAGCAGGCAAAACCCCACAACCAACATTGGGCAAGCACACCGGCACTGGCAAGGACTGCAGGCACCGCCCAGCAAGCCGGAACACAAGGACTGAAATCCCCAGACTGGAGGACACAGGATCGGAACACTGGACTGGCACACACCGGACCGGAACACACACCGGACCGGAACACACTGGACTGGAGCACACCAGACTGGAGCACACTGGACTGGTCTGTACAGCTTCACCTGCACTTAGCCACTGCCCCCCACCCAAGGGTTGAGCCCTTGGGTTCGAGTGGCTGGCAAGGACCACTACTACTACTACTACTTAACATTTCAAGAGCGCTACTAGAGTTTCGCAGCGCTGTACAGATTAACATAAATTGACATAAAGGACAGTCCCTGCTCCAAGGAGCTTACAATCTAAAGGGCGAAATGTCAAGTAGGGGCAGTCCAGGTTTCCTGAATAGAGGTATGATGGTGAGGTGGGGGCGAGATATTCCCCCTGGTTCTGCTCATACTTTTCCACCTCTCTCTCCTACTCTAGTGAACCGGACCTGTACTTGATTTTGGACCAGCCTCACTGTTGAAATTCAGAAGAGTCTTTCTCCCACTTGAGGACACCACCCCTGTACCCTCTACTCCCACAGCCCTCCAGGGACTCCCGGTGACATTACCGGAGCTCTGGTTACTTTCTAGTAGAGTAAATAAAACCTTTGCAGCATCATTCAGTGATTGTCTTATTGTTGTCTAAATACAATGAGGTTAATATCTGTAGCAAGCATCTCAGATTGACAGGACTGAGGAATACCCCGGAGGCGGTACATAAACAATCTCCACCTCATTCTCAAGCATCTTCCACCCTTCTTCACAGAGGGTATAGTTGTGAAAATCCTTA
Source organism: Microcaecilia unicolor (assembly GCF_901765095.1). Lineage (NCBI taxonomy): Eukaryota > Metazoa > Chordata > Amphibia > Gymnophiona > Siphonopidae > Microcaecilia > Microcaecilia unicolor. The sequence goes on along the minus strand of NW_021963593.1, from coordinate 222,396 downwards.
CCCTCTCTTTTATGGTGAAACCCTTTGGGCAGTGGTTAAGCCCAATATTTCTCCTCTCTCTGACTGTGGGTATGAAACTGGTTTCTACTTTTAAATTACTTGCTAATATATTACAGGGTCTGCAGCCTGGATTTTAAAGGGTAGAATCATGGACTATATATCCCACAATGCTTTAGGGTTTAAATTCCAAACCAGGATTGGCCAAACGTTTCCCTCCTGGAACTAGGTAACTTGGCAGCTCTGCATTAGAGGTTCCCTATAAAGTGTTTCCAGTGGTTTCTGAGGATTCATTTCTCTGCTCTTCAAGGAAACAACTTTATCCTGGGTTATCCCCTTGTTCAATGAGAGCAGCCTACTTCTGTGCAATCTGGAAGACGTTGTAACTGGTTAGGCCACAGGGTCTTTATCTGCCTTCATTTTTTCTGTGTTTCATTGCTTCTTACTGCCATGATCCTGAGGTTTGGGGATGCCCTTCTCCCTACTCCAAAGAGTCCTGTCCAGTGATCATAACTACCTTTGCTTCAATGCAATGGGGCTGTGAACAGAGTGAGGTTGCTCTTGCCTCAAAAGTATACACAAATATCCCCAGTAAATTGCAGGGACAGGATAGAATGACTCAGGTTTTGGGAAAGGATGAACATTGCCACTTTTGTTGCCAGATTGGTAGGGGCTTTGTTATTAGTGTATGGGGATGACGGCTGCATGGGGAAGGGGGAAACTGAGATTGACTTAATGGGTTTCAACGTTTTGACTTCACTTTGGCTCCTGTCTATTAACCTCCTTGGTGAAAACGACTACGACTTATCATTTCTATAGCGCTACCAGACGTACGCAGCGCTGTACACTTGAACATGAAGAGACAGTCCCTGCTCCACAGAGCTTACAATAAACCCTTCACAGGGCTGGGGGAAGGTCTCTCGGTCTCCTAGATATACATTCACCAAACTGACGCTTTTCCCTGTAGTACTTTTACTGTTGCTACAATTATACATTTGGTTAATCTCTGTTTCCACTTCCCCTCGCAGACGTCATTACATACACAAAAAAGCAAGCAAACCTATGAGCTGCTGCAAGGAGGTTTAATAGCCAGGAGTGGAAGTGAGCGTATCTAGTCCACTGTAAGCAAGGAAGCCAATTTGGTTCATCTCTGTTTCCACTCCCCTACGCAGCCGTCATTGCATACACTCAAAGTGCAGCAAGAGGTTTAAGAGTCAGGAGTTGCCTTAACTGAAACTTGGCTCTCCCCTGATGACTCTACTTCTGTCGCGGCCCTCTGCCATGGTGGCTCATCTTTCTCTTGCCCTCTCTGGATTCTGCTCTCTCCTTCCTGCAATTCCAACTCTTCCTCCCACCCCAGTCTCACTGTTTTTCGTCCATTGAAGTCCACTCTATCCACCCTCTTCACTCCCTTACCTCTCCGTCTAGCAGTCATTTATCGCCCCCCTGATAAGTCTCTTCCATCCTTTCTCACTGACTTTGACGCCTGGCTCTCCTTCATTCATAATCTTCATCCCCCCTCCATTATCCTTGGGACTTAACATCCACGCTGATGATCCATCCGACTCCTATGCCTCCCAATTCCTTGCCCTAACGTCCTCATTCAATCTTCAACTGTGCTCCTCGGCACCCACTCACCAAAATGGTCACTGTCTCGACCTTATCCTCTCCTCTAACTGCTTTCCCTCCAGCTTCTATTCCTCTGATCTCCCCCTATCCGACCATCACCTACTAACCTTCAATCTTAAGCAACCTCCTCCCCAGTCCCACCCAAT